>NC_066574.1:6102514-6232514 GCF_024679095.1 Eriocheir sinensis | reverse complement strand
AAAAAAAATAGGAAGCAAAGAAATATAAACTGCAGAATAAATAGCAAAAGAAAAAAAAAAGACAAGTAAGAAAACCGAAAAAGAAAAGAAAAGACGGAGAAAAAGCAAGTCTGGAAATGTTGGGTTAGTCACACACACACACACACACACACATCTTCGTCCACTGGCGGCCTGACAGCGATACAGAACATGAATCAACAAGGCTTACAGGTATTTGTTTTGTCTCGTATATATATTTTTGTTGTTGTTGTTTTTATTTTCCTTTGAGACACTCTTCTGCTTGTTGTCATTGTTTTTGTCTAAGGAGTTGTCTAAACGGTGCGGCTTTTAATATAATGATTTGTTCTAGCTGATTATTTTTTTCTCCTTTCTTCCTCTTCTTTTCCTTCTTTTTATTTTCCTGTCTCTCCTCCTCCTCCTCCTCCTTCTTTTTCTTCTTCTTCTTCTTTGTCTTCTTTTTTTCTTCTTCTTCTTCTACACCATATTCTTATTATTATCATTATTTTTTTTTTATAATTTGCCTTTGCCATATATAAACACGAGACTCGGAAACACATCACGACAACATCAATTTATAAGAACAAAATACAAAGTTTCCCTTCAAATGCAGAATAAATAAGATACCGGCAAATACTTTCTTTCCGATCTACTTTCTTCTCTCACACTTTCTCCTTGCATCTTAACACCGGACCGGGAAAGAGTAAGTGTTCCACGGGGTATTTAGTATCTCCTAAGTTTAAATATATTGTTTTTCTCTTTCACTTTTCGCTTCTCTCTTTATTTTTCGTATCTTGAATTTACATATCATTTTTTATTATTTTTTTATAGCAAAGGAAACTGCTCAAGGGCAAAAAAAAAATCGCATTCACTTTTCGATTCTTTCCTTATTTTTCGTATTTTGAATTTACATATCTTTGTTTTATTATTTTTTTATAGCAAAGGAAACTGCTCAAGGGCAAAAAACAAGGAAACAATAATCTCTTTCACTTTTCGCTTCTTTCCTTATTTTTCGTATCTTGAATTTACATATCTTTGTTTTATTATTTTTTTAAAGCAAAGGAATCTGTTTAAGAGCAAAAAAAAAAAAAAAAGGAAACAATAATCTCTTTCACTTTTCGCTTCTTTCCTTATTTTTCGTACCTTGAATTTACATATCTTTGTTTTATTATTTTTTTATAGCAAAGGAAACTGTTTAAGAGCAAAAAAAATGCAATAATAATGACAAAAAGCCCGCTAATCACTGTTGCCATAAAAAGGAGTTCAGAGGAGTGGCCGAAAGAGAGGTTCTTCTTCTTTCGGAGTTTACTTTCAATTGTGTGTTTATCATTCTTTCCCTCTAAACTATTACTGCTTTAGTTTGCGCCTTTGAGAAACAATTAGCTGGTACCCACAATACGTATTAGCTAGCTCTATCGTCACTGTCAGTACCATGTTCACTCTATTGTTACAGTCTCGTATTTCTTCGTAAGTCTTTGCTTCTTATTTTGTATTTTCTTTTCTTTCGCATTGAAGGAAGACTAACATGGAAGCATTGAAAAAAAGAATATGTAGTAAAACGAAAACGAATAAGATAAAGAAGAAGAAAAAGCAGAAGAATTTGCTGATCTCTTTACATTTTATCTCTGCCTCTAACCATTTTTTTTTTTGGTGTGTGTGTGTGTGTGTGTGTGTGTGTGTGTGTGTGTGTGTGTGTGTGTGTGTGTGTGTGTGTGTGTGTGTGTGTGTGTGTGTGTGTGTGTGTGTGACAACATAAAAGGTGAACAGCTGCGTAATTAATCTTCCTGTTATCATCAAGTATTCATAAAATGTTGACGGGAAAAAAAATGTATTGGACAGCATTTTCGATAGCATTTTTTATATCATTCACCTTTCTCTTCCTGCAGCATAACACCAGAGGGATAAGATGAGGTATTAGAATTTTACCACAAACACCGCCACCACCATCACCACCATCACCATTAACCCAAGAACGACAGGCTTTTCTCTTTCACCATTTTCTCTCTTCCTCTTTTCTTTCCCTACCAGCATTATAAGACAGGACAGAGGATGAAGTGCAATGGTATCATCTCACCTGCCATCACGCCCTCTCTCTTCACTTTCTTTCACCATTATATCTCCACTTTCCTTTCTCCTGCATTATATGACAGGACAGAGGAGGCGGTGCAATGTTTCATCCAGAAGCCGCCGCCGCCGCCTCCTCAGCGAAAACGATGGAGTGGCAGGCATTGTTAGCCGACTTATTGCCTTCTCAGCAGCCGCCACTTCCAAAGCCTGATAATTAAGCGTCACGTGAGGAAGCAATAACCGTATCCTACAGATCCTTGCTCCCTGACTCCTCTCCCTCCCACTCACACACACACACACACACACACACACACACACACACACACACTTCCAGTCCCCTCTCCTTGACCCCTCTCCCCCTCTCCCTCTTCCACCACCGCCACTGCCACACCAATCTCCATGCGTTACAGTGTGTGTGTGTGTGTGTGTGTGTGTGTGTGTGTGTGTGTGTGTGTGTGTGTGTGTGTGTGTGTGTGTGTGTGTGTATGTGTGTGTGTGAGAGACAGAGAGAAAATAAGAACAATAACAACAGCAAAATATCATAAAAAAACTATTCAAATGATAACAATAAAAAACAACGTAGTGTAAATGAAAAAAAGAAAAGAAAAGGAATTACCGTTCTTATGAGTGAATGACTTATTTCCGAAAACACGAACATCTTAGGAGCAGCGAGTAGCGGGCTTATTTCTTTTATTATTGTTTCCCTTTTTTGTGCCCTTGAGCTGTCTCCTTTGTTGTAAAAAAAAAAATCAACACACAAATAAATACAACCGAGGCACTTAGTTGATGTTGAAGGAGAGGTCAAACCGGTTTCCATCAAGGGCAGGGGAGGAGTCGAACAAAATACAGTTGTCAGCACAAATATATTTTAAACGGAGACGACAAGTGGTGAGTGGTTGTCAAGATGGCCCAGTTCAATCCAATGTGCATGTGTGTGTGTGTGTGTGTGTGTGTGTGTGTGTGTGTGTGTGGCACTGGACTGGACTGGACTGGATTGGACTAGCCTGGACTGGGTTGGCACTGGCACTGCATCTGGAATATGAAAGACACATATCAAGGAAGGAGGGAAGGGAGGGAGGCGGGATGCTTGTTTTCTCCTTTTGTTTCCAGGTGGATTATTCAGAGAGCCGGAGTTCTATTACGCCTCTCCACGTGGAGGTTACATTCCACAATAATATTAATAACTATGTTCGAGGCACGCCGGTGTCGGGACTAGCAATCAGAGGCCCGCCACGCCGCCCCATTTTTGTTCATATAGAGCTATCACACCCGTCACGCCCCACTGCAGCGTTTTCTCGTTGTACAGTTCTCTCAGATGTAAGACTCGATTCAATGTACCTTCTTCAAATATCAATACAGTGTCTCCTACTGACGCCGCTGTGTTAAGGGATATGCTCCACCCATCCTTAACACAGCCTCGTCCACACCACAACCACGAGAAACGTATCGGCCTCCTCTGGAACACTACGACAGGTAATGAGGAACACCTGCGGAGAAAATCTACAGCCACTAACTAAAAAAGACGAATATGTTGGCCCGCTGTCGCCGTCTCCTTTGATAGGGTAGGATTCACTTTCTTCACTGGTTTTCGTTGACCCACTTGTTCGGGATAGTGTGTTCCCAACCGTTCAGCTATTTAGTGTACATGCCACGTCTGAAAACCGTGGAGCCGCCCGCCACTAGGTATGCATGCGGCAGAGTCCTGAACCATTCCTTTCCATCTTCATCGGCAGGGCGACAGCTGACCGGCGGCCGCGGTGATGCATGGTCTGACGCGGCTGCACTTCGTCTTCAACATATCAAAAGGAACGTGTGTCCTCCTTCACCCACTTTGCCGGGGACAGGAACACGTGCGCTGGGATATTGCCAACATTTTCAAGTGGACCGCAAGGCTTCCAATATGACAGTTGTGTTGTGGAGACAAAAGAGGTTGACAGAAACACAGACAGACACGGACAGACAAATATTACGAAGCGCGCGCACACACACACACACACACACACACACACACACACACACACACACACACACACAAACACACACACATAGATAGATAGATAGATAGATAGGCAGATAGATAGATAGATAGATAGATAGATAGATAGATAAATTGATAGATAGATAGATATAGATAGATAGATAGATAAATAGATAGATACCCCACCTGCACCTCCACCACTAACCAACTTCCTCTTCGTAATATACAGTTCATGGGCGTAAAGAAAAAAAAAAAGAAAAAAAAGCCCGCTACTTACTGCTCCTGAATAAAGGTCAAAGGAGAGTCCAGAAAGAGAGGACATAAACTTATAGATATTGAAAAAAAAAAAATGCACAGACGTTCACATTCATACGAGACACACACACGAAAAGAAAAAAAAAATAACGAAAAAGCAGAAAACATCAAACAAATATACACACTGACACACACACACACACCAACATCCCCCCCCCCCCCCACCACCACCACCAACCAACAACTCCCTCACACGCACACACATACACACATTATGGTTAAGATGCACAGACACACATGGAAACACAGGCACACGTAGTCATCCCTATGCAGGAGGGAGGCGACCCGCGGGACAGGCAAGGCAGGGCAAGCAGGGGGGACAGCTTCTTGATCTTCCTCGACCCAGATCGGCTCCTTTGCATTCTTCGGCGCCGCCTCGACTGCCTCAACGTGTGCCTCTGTGACTCTCTGTGTGTGTCTCCCTCTCCCTCTCCCTCTCTCTCTCTCTCACACACACACACACACACAGACTTCCCGAAAGAACAGACGAAGGCAACGCAGTGTAAAGACTATATCCGGTTCTTAACGCCTACCTCCTCCTCCTCTTCCTCCTCCTCCTTCTCCTCCTCCTCCTTCTTTTCTTCCTTCTTTCTCATCATAATTCCTGAGAAACACCGAGACTTGGAATAATCTTCTTTTTCTTCTTCTTCTTTTTCTTCTTTTTTCATTCCTTGGGGTCAGAATCCACATCTACACCCAACATTCTTCTTCTTTTTCTTTTCTTCTGTCTTCTTCTCCTTTCTCGTTCCTTGGGGTCAGAATCCACATCCATGTTCTCCATTCTTGCCTGGCAGTGGACATGTGGGAACCGGGAAACATGAGGCATCGTTCTCGCCATCTCAAAATTGTCCTCCTTCCCTCCTTTCTCTCCTCTCTCTCGGCCTGTCCTGCTAACCCCCCTTGCGTGGTAGTGGACATTTGGGAACCGGGTAACATGTTGCATCGTTCTCGCCATCTCAGAGTTGTCCTCCTTCCCTCCTTCTTCTCCTCCCTCTCGGCCTGTCCTGCTAACCCCCCTTGCGTGACCCCCTTCCTTCGCGCCGTCCGGGTCTCCACAACAACCCCGCTCACGCTGCCATATTGCCCTAATTTACGCTGCCTCACCCATGGCAACACTCCATCATTAATCTGTTCATCCTGCTTCTTCTCTCCACTTATATGGCACTCTTTTCCGTCTTTTCTGATTTCTCTCTTCGCTTTTTAACTCTCCGTCTCTTTGTAAGGTTTTGGATGGTTAAGGAATCTGAGCCTCAGTACCTGTTTGCTCGCCTTACGTGAACTTTTCATGCTAAGGTTAATTGCGTTCGTTTAATTTCCATTCCCTTTCTCTGTTTCTGCGGCCACTTCGCTTTTCTCACTGTACATTTCCTACCTGCTCCACTATCTTTTCTCCACTTCCAGGAGTGTCACCTTCAGAAGCAGATTAAGTAAAGGCCGGAAGGGTTCATCACTAACACAAGAGGTCAGGTTGAGGAGGAGAGAAAGTAATTAATAAACGAAAGAGAAAAGTCAGAGGATGAGTGGTAGTTTCCATTAAAACGTAGGCTGCCGGGACAGTATTTGATAAAATTCTAAAACAGCGCAGACAAGTAGTTAAAGAGGCGATCCATTTTTTCGTTTATCATCCTCGCGTTAAATAAAATGATTGAATAATATAAATAAGTGGTTAATCTCTCTCTCTCTCTCTCTCTCTCTCTCTCTCTCTCTCTCTCTCTCTCTCTCTCTCTCTCTCTCTCTCTCTCTCTCTCTCTCTCTCTCTCTTCATTATATCTAAGTGTTTTTCAGGGCATTCACCTCCTCAAACACACAAGCTAGTGACGTCTATTGTCCATTTATTTAATTGCAAACACAACTGTCCTTGAGGAAATAATTACTTACACATCGCTACATAAGAATCTACGACAATGCTCTCACGATTGTCAGGAAGAGCACAGTGACGAGAAAAAAATCGTAACTAAGAAGAGAAAGCGTGTACCGAGAGATATAAGTAAAGAACAAGTAAAGAATAGTAAAATTGACCTCTCTTTCTCCTCCTCTTTTTTTTAGGAGCACCGAGAAGCGGGCTTTTTTTATTATTGTTTCCTTTTTTGTGCCCTTGAGCTGTCTCCTTTGTTGTTGTAAAAAAAAAAAAAAAAAAAAAAAAATGATATACCTTCCGTAAAACACAACACGCCTTTGCAGCCGACAACGCTATTAAAATGTTTATACTACGTTGTACAGATCGACTCTTTTTTGCGTAGATTTTTAATGCGTTTTATTTATATATTTTTTTTACAATTTATATCAAAACTCATTTCGATGCGTATTACAGGAAACTACCAATATTCCTGCTAGTTTTTTTTTCTCTTTCTATTTTTATTCAATTATTTATTTATCTCTGTCTCTCTTCCTCTATCTGTCTCTCTCTCTATCTCCTCCTCCTGTGTCCCTGCAGATTACCCCGTCCCGCCTTTGTTTAATCTGCTCCTGAAGGTGACGTTCCGTGTATTACAGAGACGAAAGAGAAGAACCCAAGAGATGAAAGAGAAAGAGAGGATCGAAGCAACACCAGAGAGAAACGGAATGGAAAATAGACGAATGCAATGAATCTTCGTATTATTAAAAGTTGACGTGTACGGAAAACGGGTATAGGAGCGAAGAATCCTTTACCATCGAAGGACTTAGAGAGAGAGGAAAACTTAGTACGAAGAGGAATTATGAAAGAGAAAGATATGAGCGAAGCAACACCAGAGAAAAACGGAGGAGAAAGGGAATGGAAAATAGACGAATGTAATCAACCTTCGTATTATCAAAAGTTGACGTGCAAGGCAAACGGGTGTAGGAGCGAAGAATCCTTTACCATCGAAGAATTTACAGAGAGGGAAACTTAGTACGAAGAGGAATTATAAAGAGAGTGATGGAAGTGGAGAAAATAAGAAATAACGAACATCGATTAACTAAGAATGAAATGCAATCAAAAAACTATGCTTGAGGATTCTACGAAGAGAAGGAGAGTTAATACGAAGAGGAATTAGATAGAGAGCGATGTAAGAGGAGAGAAGAAGCAATCTGGAATATAGATTAACCAAGAATAAAATTGAAATAAAAAAAAAGACTATGCTAAGAGAACTTATAATGACGGAAAGTTAATGCGAAAAAGAATTAAAAAAAAAGAAATGTACATACGATAAGAAAAGAAGCAATCACGAATATAGATTAACCAAGAATAAAACTGAGATAAAAAAAAGGTCTATGCTAAAAGAACTAATAAAGACGGAAATTTAATGCGAAAATGAATATAAAAAAAGCGATGTACATACGAGGAGAGAAGAAACAATCACAAATACTGTTTAACCCAGAATGAAAGTAGACTAATAAAATAAAAAAATAGTCAGCTAGAAGATCTTAAAAGAGGGAAAACTAATAAAAAAAAGGAATATAAACGAGAACAATGCAAATGGGAGACAAGTAACAATCACAAATATTAACTAACACAAAATGAAACTATAATAAAAGAAAACCAGACTATCTATCACTACAATGGAATATAGAAAGACGCTAAAAAATAATAAATAAAAAATCCTCCCCCCACCACTTCAGTCTCAGAGAAGCGTAAACTGATATCATGTCGGAGAAGGACTATAAATACTCTCCCTTCTATGTGAATCAGTTAATTTTCGCTCGAGTAAATACATGAAGGATATTTTTAGTCCTCCTCCACTTAATAATACCACTTAATAATACCACTTAATAATACCACTTAATAATAAAGGAAATATCAACGTGAAATGATGAGCGCAACGACCAACCATATTACTCGTCTGCTTTTATTCCTCCTCCTCCTCCTCCTCCTCCTCCTCCTTCTTCTTCTTCTTCTTCTTCTTCTTCTTCTTCTTCTTCTTCTTCTTCTTCTTCTCCTCCTCTTCCTCCTTCTTCATGACCTACACGAATCACAAACAAAAACAAAAAAAAAAACTAGGGAAACAAAGCAAGAAAACGTAAGCAATTGGAGAGAGAGAGAGAGAGAGAGAGAGAGAGAGAGAGAGAGAGAGAGAGAGAGAATACCTGGTGAATGGGGTGAGTAAATGAGGCGCCATCAAGGTAAAACACAGGTGGTAATTAGCGACAAGTTCACTGCCACGCCATCAAGGTGAGAGAACAAAGGTGAGAGAGGACAGGGGAGCGCTCTCTCTCTCTCTCTCTCTCTCTCTCTCAGCAATGATACAGGTCTCCTCTTCCTTTTTTTCTTTCGTTTTCTTTATTTCCTTTCTCACTACAGTTCTTTGCCTATATCTGTCTGTCTCTCTCTCTCTCTCTCTCTCTCTCTCTCTCTCTCTCTCTTTTGTATTTTGAAAGCTCCAATTAACTGCTATTTGATGTGTTGTTCATTGTAACCCCACGCCCCACTTCGTCTTGATGCCGCTACTGCTTCAAGCGACGGCAAATTTGTAAGAGTTTTATTTTGCTTTGTTTTGCTTTGCTTTGCTCCGTTCTGCGGCCCTCCGTGTACCCTGAAGGTTGGTGGAAGGTTCTCCGGGCTATGGTGGAGCTATTATGAGTCCTTTCTTTCTTTCTCCCTTCCTCCTTTTCTTTCCTCCTTCCTTTCTTTCATTCCTTTTTTCCTTTCTTTCTTTCTTTCTTCCTTTGTTTCTTTGATAGTTTTTCTTTCTTTCTTTATTTATTTACTTATTTCCTTCCTTCCTTTCTTCCTTTCTTCTTTTTCCTTCTTTTTTCTTTCTTCCTGCCTTATTCTCTTTTTTTGTGCTGTTTCTTTCTTCCATCCTTTATTTCTTTCCTTCCCTCCCTCCCTCAATCCATCCATCCTTCCTCCCTCCCTACCTTCCTTCCATCTCTCCTTTCCCTCCTTCCTTCCTTCCTTGTCTCATTTCGTAAAGCTGCAATCTAAACCAAGATCATCGGGGCCCCTAGACGACAGCCACAAATAACAATCCTGGCATCATTGGGGGCTTGGACCCTGACGCCTGGGAAGCACGCCGCCCTTGTTATTGTGTTGTTTTTATACCGCAGCCGCCCCAGAAGATCAGTGGCTTCCGGGTTCTCCCCTGACGGTGGCGGGTGTGACCAAAGACTCCTCCCTCCCCACACAATGCCTAACACACATTCTTAAACGAAAGAAAAAACACAAGGAAAGAGAATAAGGCAGGGAGAAAGAAAAAAGAAAGAAAAGGAAGAAAGGAAGGAAGAATATGAACCACAAAGCCTGCACCATAAACGGGAACGTCACCCCTAAAAAAACGATTAATCTTCTCTGAGGCCTTGGGAAAATAGTCCTAATTGAAGCCCGATACGTTTATTTATTTATTTATTTGTTTACATCAAAGGACACGGCTCAAGGGCAACAAAAAGAGTACAAATAAAAGCCCGCTACTCGCTGCTCCCACAACAGATAACAGTAGAAAGAAAGACAGACAAACAGACAGACAGACATAAAAAAAAGAGTAGCCAAAAGAGAGGTCAATTTCGTTTAAGAATATGAACCACGGAATCCTCCAACCCTTCTTCCTGCTCCCCACTTTCCTACCCTCTCAGTGCATTGACCGAACAGATTCCTTTCACAACGTTGTCTTTGTCGAATACCTCCTCCTCCTCCTCCTCCTCCTCCTCCTCCTCCTCCTCCTCCTCTCGTGTTAACTGTCCCTGCCATTAATTCAGTATTGCTTCATTTGCTTCAGCTAACGCGCGATTCAGACCCTTTGTCCTTTGTGTCTCTCATGTAGATATATACTGATTCATTTGTTTAGAGATTAAATTTGATGTATATATGGAAAAATAAAGGGAGAGAGAGGGAGCTAAGTCTTAAAGTTTGCAAAGTATATACACACACACACACACACACACACACACACACACACACACACACACACACACACACACACATGAACAAACAGTATAGAAAAAAAAGGGAGAGAGTTGTCTGTTTGCAAAGTATATATACACACACACACACACACACACACACACACACACACACACACACACACACAGGGAAAACGCAGCCCAAGTTCACGTATATACACCGCTTTGGCTCATCGTAATGCCGCCGCTGTGTCTCCCCGCGCGTGAAAGCCCCCAAATAAAGCCGCACAAACACGTTATATAATATTCAACCTTTCCGCCGGTAAATGAGTTTCCCCCCTAGCCCCCCCCCCCCTCCCGCCCCCCTCCCAGTCGTCACACCTTCCTGTTGTCACGCGCGCAGCAAATTATAATTTTTTTTTTCATGCAGATTTAACGAAAGCTTTTAGCCCTTTTTTTAATATTTTCCACTGCCTGATGAATCCCTCACATGATGGCACGGAAAACACCGACACCCACGCCATCAAGGCAAGCGAACACAGGCACAATGTTGCTTTTGACGGAGTAACAATATTATACAGAGGAAAGGCACGTGTTTTGACGCAGATTAACTAATTAGGAGACAAAATAAGTTGTTCTGGTTTTGAATTTTACCGAATATTACGCTAAAAACTAAAGACACGTGTTTTGACTTAGATTAACTGATTAGGAGACAAAATAAGTTGTTCTGGTTTTGTTTTATGAAGAATATTACATTAAAAACTAAAGAGCACGTGTCCAGGTTCATATCTACTTACAGAGAATGATTAATTTATGAAGGCCAGGACATCTATTTCATTCCGATATGTCACATTTCTCGGTGGACGCTCCATCTTTAAATTTTTTGGCGTGCGTCCAAACTTAATTAGATGTGGGAAAGAATTCTGAAAGGCTCATCTTGTCCCCTCGCAGTTTTATTTCCTTCTTTCCTCGCTCCTTCCTTTACCTTTCATCCCTCCTTCCTTTCTTTCTTCCTCCTTCATTTGCGAGAAAGCTCACTCATGACCGGGTTTCACGTCGACCCACAAACATATATTTTTTTTTTACAACAAAGGAGACAGCTCAAGGGCACAAAAAAAAAAAAAAAAAAAAAAAAGCCCGCTACTCGCTGCTGAGACGCGGTACGATAAAAAAAATATATACTATATGGTCTTTGGTTGTCTCGTGTTTGTTTAATACACTCTGATATCGCACCTGTCACCTGCAACGACGCCTTTGACCTTAACAACCACACTTCAACCAGCCAACATCTATGCGTCCCTCCAAGCGAAGCGTTAACTTGAATATTGTTGTTTGCATTCATCACCCTTTGTTTTGGTGGTTCTTTTAAATTTGTAACTCGAAAATGACATCAACAACGACGTCTTTCTTCTCTCTTTTTATATAACCACATTTCAACCTAAAATATGCATCCTTTTCTGTTTTTTTCTTTGTTTTTTTGCATCAGACGCGTGAGGGATCGTGTTTGTCTCCCATCGGCCCTTGAGTTGGTCCAGTCTTTGTGCCGTGTTGTTGTTCTTGCATACTGGTAACCCGAGAGTGACGCCAGCTGTAATGCTATAATGGACGCTCCTTTACATCAGCGGCCACCGTTTCATCTCCCCAAGATACAAACTTTGCTTAACATTTTTTTTTTTTAGCTTTTTGCGCTTTTCTTTGTCTAACATCCCAGCGCTGTGTCTGTCTGCTGTCATTTCTCTCTCTCTCTCTCTCTCTCTCTCTCTCTCTCTCTCTCTCTCTCTCTCTCTCTCTCTCTCTCTCTCTCTCTCTCTCTCTCTCTCTCTCTCTCTCTCTCTCTTCGCCAGTTTAGAGAGAAAAACGTGACCACTGGTTGTTTACTTGGAAGCATTCAAGTTACAGTACTCGTCTTCCCCTCTCTCTCTCTCTCTCTCTCTCTCTCTCTCTCTCTCTCTCTCTCTCTCTCTCTCTCTCTCTCTCTCTCTCTCTCTCTCTCTCTCTCTCTCTCTCTCTCTCTCTCTCTCTCTCCGCCAGTTTAGAGAGAAAAACGTGACTATTGGGTGTTTACGTGGAAGCGTTCAAGTTACAGTACTCGTCTTCCCCCCTCTCTCTCTCTCTCTCTCTCTCTCTCTCTCTCTCTCTCTCTCTCTCTCTCTCTCTCTCTCTCTGTCTCTCTCTCTCCTTTTTCTTTTTTATTATTATTATTATTATTATTATTATTATTATTATTATTATTATTATTATTATTATTATTATTATTATTATTACTCCTGCTCTTTCCTTCTGCTTCTGCTATTTCCATCCTATTCTTCCCATCTATTCGAGTATTCCTATTTCTTCTTTCTAATATCGAGTTTAGAAATTTCCACCAGTTAACTAGACGACTTCCGTATCATTTCATCTTTACACGCTATATTTTTATTGTCTATTTTTTTATTATTTTTTTCATTTATTTATTATTTTTTTAATCATCGTGCACGGACTGAAGGAAGCAAAAATGAATACGCGAAAGAAAAACTCGTCAGGAAGCAGCACGAGTAATCTTCCTCAGTTCCGGTCCCTCTTGCGTCAGGTTTGAAAAAGCGGTAATTAAAAAGCCTTGCGTGAAAGGATCAAGAGGAAGAGAAGCAAACAAAATGTCAAGCAAAAGAAAACAGGTGAAAAAAGGGTTCGTTGATTTGAAAGAACACACGCGCGCGCACTCTCTCTCTCTCTCTCTCTCACACACACACACACACACACACACACACACACACACACACACACACACACACACACACACACACACACACACACACACACACACACACACACACCTGTCCAAACATAATAACAAAGATGGGTCGCAGAGCATTATAAGCGAGTCTATTGGAGCATTTTTCTCGATTGACAAATAGATGTGGAGATGAAAACAGATACATATTTAAATGAATAAAAAAGAATGAGACGTTTATTAGGGGTTAAAATCTCTATCCTGTGTGTGTGTGTGTGTGTGTGTGTGTGTGTGTGTGTGTGTGTGTGTGTGAAGGCCTCGGTATGGTGTTTACAGATAACCTTCTTCCAGGTCACCAACACTCCTCCTTTGACGCGAACCTTCAGGTGGCGCCCGTCCCCTTCACCTGTGGCATATAATTAGCCGAGACTCATTAATTGGCTGCGATGTTCAAGGTAAAGCTTCGTACTGGGAGGGTCAGGACAGGTGAGACGGCGGATCATACAGGAATTCAAGCTAATTACTGACACCTGAACACACATACCTTTGGCTGAATGAGTGTGTGTGTGTGTGTGTGTGTGTGTGTGTGTGTGTGTGTGTGTGTGTGTGTGTGTGTGTGTGTGTGTGTGTTAATGGTGAAATACAACACTCAACGTCTAAATCCATAATATATAAAAGAAAGTTCTATAACTATATCGATCCCACGAAGAAAATCAAAATGGAAGGGAAATAAAGGGAAAAATTTAGTTATTCCATACATAGGGGTAGGTGTGCGTGTGCGTGTAGGTGTGTGTGTGTGTGTGTGTGTGTGTGTGTGTGTGTGTGTGTGTGCGCGCGGTCCACTAACGTAGCTCATTAACCTGACCTCTCAATAGGGCGTGGGATGGCCGTTTGCTTTGCTGTAATGAATGAATGAACGGGGAACGAGAGTGATCAGGAGGCGGGAAGGGAGATGGGAAAGGAGGGAAGGATGGAAGGGAAGTGGGTGGAAGGGAGGAGGGAAGGAAGGGAGCGAGGTGGGAGGAATGGACGACGCAGGTTGCAATGTTCTACCAATGCAATCCACTTTTAATTTTCATCCCTTAATATGAAACAGCGAGCTGACCTTGTAGTCTCTCTCTCTCTCTCTCTCTCTCTCTCTCTCTCTCTCTCTCTCTCTCTCTCTCTCTCTCTCTCTCTCTCTCTCTCTCTCTCTCTCTCTCTCTCTCTCTCTCTCTCTCTCCTAATATATGTGGTATTATATTCCTTTGTGATATATTTAATTTCCCCGATACCGTACAAGTTTTATATTAGGCACGAAATTGGAACACGCGAAGGATACCGCCCTACAAACCATCACACACAGAAAGAGCCATCAATAAACATCTTCGGTCGTCCAAGCTGATACAAAAAGAGACTAACGGGAATATAAGTACGAAAAGGAAGGTTAAATATCGTCTTATTTCCCTAGCGCCGGAATAAAGGTGTCGAAGGAAAGTAGAATGAATGTCAACCACTTGTGTTAGAGAAAATTAATTAGTACATATTAAGGTGAAGCTCTTTGTCATCTCTACTTTTGGGGCCTGTAAAATGCTCCGAGTAAGCCTGGAAGTCCTTGAGGAAAATAACACCAACGAAAACTATTAAAAAAAAGCTTAATTTCGTCCGTCAAGGATTCTAGTTTAGTGGTGCGTCATAAAAGGTTGAAACACTGTCAGTCACCTCTACTTTTGGGGCCTGTAAAAATGTTCCGAGTAAGTTTAGACATGCTTGAGAAGAACAATACCAAAGAAAAATATTAATAAAAAGCTCCATTTCGTACCTCGAGTATTCTAGTTCAGTGGTACATTATAAAAGGTTGAAACACTGTCAGTCACCTCTGCTTTTGGGGCCAGTAAAAATGTTCCGAGTAAGTTTAGACATGCTTGAGAAGAACAATACCAGCGAAAAATGTTAATAAAAAGCTCAATTTCGTCTCTCGAGTATTCTAGTTCAGTGGTACATTATAAAAGGTTGAAACACTGTCAGTCACCTCTGCTTTTGGGGCCTGTAAAAATGTTCCTAGTAAGTTTAGACATGATTGAGAAGAACAATACCAGCGAAAAATGTTAATAAAAAGCTCCATTTCGTACCTCGAGTATTCTAGTTCAGTGGTACGTCATAAAAGGTTGAAACACAGTCAGTCACCTCTACTTTTGGGGCCTGTAAAAATGTTCCGAGTAAGTTTAGACATGCTTGAGAAGAACAATACCAGCGAAAAATGTTAATAAAAAGCTCCATTTCGTACCTCGAGTATTCTAGTTCATTGTTACGTTATAAAATATTAAAACACTGTGCTGCATTTCAACGACCGTAGTTTTTTGTGTTGCATTTCCTGTTCTTCCACGAGGTTATTGTTCATGTGAGCAATTCCTGCTAATCACGTTGGCTCCCATCTGACACTCGGCCGCAGCGACACCCACGGCAGGGAGAGAGAAACGCGGGTGTGTGTTCCATCTCCCGGTGACATGCAGAGTGCGTGCTACGGAAAGGTTAAAAGGTGGAAATTACCGCTCTCTCTCTCTCTCTCTCTCTCTCTCTCTGACAACTACAAAATAATAATCAGACAGTTTCCGGAGTCAAGATTACTTTTCGAAATATCTCTAAAAATATGTTGTCTTTCTCACCTCGTCGGCAAAATGAAAACAACTATGACACTGCACCGCCTACACTGCCGGAAGGAAAACAGAGTAAGCGACACTGGTCATATTTAAAACTGAAAATATATAATACAAAACAACTATTTATTTTAATGCGAGGAAAGTCACGTTGTTACTGCTGCGAGCCATGCCAACCCTCCCTCGCGTTGTCATGTCACGGCCGCCACCTTACCGAGGCCAACGAACATGAGGAAAAACAGTGGAAAAATACTCTGATAAATAACGGAGAGAATCAGAAAGGGGTCAGTTGTAAGAGGAAGAAGGGATGCTGAGAATCGTTCACAGCTCATATTCAAAGGAACAAACAGAATCAGACTCTTATTAGGGGTTAAAATCTATCTATCTATCTCTAAGTCTACATGAATATTAAGGTAGATAAGATACAGGTAGACATAGAGATGGACACAGATACATATTTAAATAGATACATAGATGGATAGACAGATAGATATATTAATAGATAGTTTAGCATGTAAAGAGATTGCAAAATAAATGTGTTAATATATAAATAGGCAGAGACAGACAGACAGACAGATGCTTCGCTCACGAACGTATTATGTGTGGGCGTCTGCAGGATAAAAGGAAGAATGTCAGATGTCACGTTCATGTGTGTGCGTGGGCGCCTGCAAGATAAAGGAAGACTGACAGACGTTAAGTATGAGTGTGTGTTACGTTCATGTGTCTGTGTCTGTGTGTGTGTGTGTGTGTGTGCAAGATGAGGAAGGAGGACGCTGGTAACCGGAGGGCATCTTTCTGACTCCGCATCTCCCCCCCCCCCAACCCCCCACCCCCGACCCCCACCCCTGACCCTTTTATCACATACGCACACACTTCCTGCTCACCTCATGACCTTTCTGCTTCTACGCCGTCAGTGTCCATGCCTTTACACAACAATACCCCGCCGGGCCCACGTGGCGCCTCTCTGCATCAATTGACCAGGAATAAAAGTAATCAAGTTAAAAGAAATACGATATACACAAATGTAATTCAAGCGTACTTCAGTATTATAATTGATATATTTTCAAACACATGAGTCACGGTGGTCGAGTGAGTAAGAGCATGCGTGGTCTTTTCGTGTTTATAAGGCCTTGTTTCATTGTTTGTTTTTGTTTCGTTTTAGTGGTTGAGATGGTTAGTGCATGGTCTACTTACTCTTAGAAGGGGCTATTTTTTTATTTATTTTTATTAATAATTAAGGGTATGGAAACATGGAAATGCAGGCAACAGAAAACCTATTGGCTCATTACGAGGTTGCCCGCTTTGGTGATTAAATCTGCTCGACAGCCACTTGGGGCCTGGGGAACAGATGGAAGCACCTCGATAATCAGTTTATTCCTGACGCAAGGAAGAAGGGAGAGAAGAAGAGGAGGTGGGTTAATGGAAAAGGTAAAGCAGGAGGAAGAGGAAAGACAGGAAGAGTGTGCAGTCGTATGGCGGATAGGGTCGTTAACTGTTCTGATGTAGTTAAGGTTAGTGTAACAAGCGGAAAAGTTTGGAAAGTCTCGTTTAGTCGGCGCAACATGTGGTCATATGCCGGAGAGAGACAGAAGGGGAAGGAATTATAGGAGAAGAAAACAGATTCCGGGAGACGGGACAAAACCCTCGATTAATACCTGGTACCCATTCACTGCTGGGTGGACAGGGGCGTAGGGTATCGGAAAACCCGCCCAAATTTTTCCACTCCGCCCGAGAATCGAACCCGGGCTGTCTCAGTTGTGAGCCGAGTGTGCTAACCACTGCACCACGAAGCCCCCGTAACAAGCGGAGGAAGTGGGCTACTGGCGAATGTACAGGAGAGGGAAGGGGAAAGACAACTGGCGTGCACAGTTGTAAGGTGTAGGTTCGTTAATTGTTCTGAGGTAGAGTTTCTTTGTTTATATTGGCAAGCCTTGGAAGTGACGTGCCGGGGCGAGTCAGTTCGAACCCCAGTGCTGCAGCGTGATGTCAGGAAAACCATCCGGCCTTAAACCCCTAAAAAGCTACCCTCCATGAACATTGGTTTCGGTTGCCCAGACAAAGACGAAGATACATTCACAAGAGGTTCTCGTGTGTGAATTCAAACAAAGGTGGAAAGTGAACCAGCTTGCTATGGCTGACAGAATGCCCTACAAAAGTAACCTGATGGAAAGATAGGAAACATGAAACACAGAGGGAGAGGGACAGACAGACATGCAGGCAGGTGGTCATAGAAGATGAAAGATAAACACAATTGCTCCTCTCACCGACGCACCCCTTTCTCACGCACACACACACGGACGAGTTAACAAGGAGGTCGCTGGACACATAAATTATAAAGCGACAGACAGACAAAGAAAGAAAATAATAAGAAAAGTAGCGATAAGCAGACCATAAGAAAAGAAGAAAGAACCGAAAGAGGGAAAGAAAAATGAGAAGAAGAAGAAGAATGGGTAAAGAAAGAAGAAGAAGATAATGAAGAAGAAGAAGAAGAAGAAAAGATGAAGAACAAGAAGAACGAGAACAAGAACAAAAACAAAAAGAAAAGAAACAAGAAGAAGAGTAGGTAGAGAAAGAAGACGAAGAAGCCCTATCTCCGCCACAGACACCAGAAGGAAGGGTCGTTTGTTAAGTCCCCCCGAAGGCGCGGAAGAAAACGAGGAGCAGGCAGAGGAGTTAAAGAGATTGAAAGACTCGAACTCGAAGGGATCTTGCAGGAGTGGAGGAAGGAGTGTAAGGTGGAAGAATGAAGGAAGAAATACGAGATGATGCATAAGGGTGGAGGAGAGGAGAGAGTTCAGTAGGAGAGATAAAGAATGGGAAAGACTCAAAGGGATGCTGAAAGTGGAAGAAGGAGGGATAAAGAGAGAGAGATGGGAGGCTGCAGATGAGTAGAGAAAAGGACAGGGTAACAAACGGCGTGGAAGGAAGTGGAAGGAAGAAATGGAGCAACGATAGATGGAATTAACAGGTGGAAGAATTATATATGGGCAGAAGAGGGTGAGAATGGAATGGAGTGGAAGAGAATAGAATAGAAGGAAGGATAGGTTTGAGAAGGTGTGAATACAGTAGACAAGAGAGAAGGAATGATAGTGAAAAGTAAATAGCAAATAGAGGAGATATTTTTTTTTAAACAAGATATGACGAAAGATGACGACGGAAGGAAAGGAGTATAGGAAAGGCTGCAGGAGGAGGAGGAGGAGGAGGAGGAGGAGGAGCTCAAGGGGTGGAATAAGCAGCATAATGAAGGCCAGAGGAACCACTTAGCAGGTCCAGACAACCGAGAGACCAGAGACCTGATCCGGCGAGGGGGGCTAAGGGGGAGAGGGGGCAGGGAGGAAGCAATGATGGAGGAGGTGGGAGAAGAGAAGGGAGGAAGGAAGGATGGGAAGTAATGAGCAGAGACATAAGGGAGGGAAAAAAGGGAGAAAGGTGAGAAGGGAGGTAAGATAGGAGGGAGGGAGAAAGGGAAGGGTGCGAAGGGGATAGAGAGGATGGGAGGAAGAGTGGGAAGGAGGGAGGGAGAGAAGGTATAATGGGGAAAGAGAGAGAAAGGAGGGAAAGGAGGAAGGGGAGAGGATGATGGGAGGGTGAATGGGAAAGAGGGAAGAGAGAAGGAATAAAGAGATGGCGGGTTAAAGAAGGGAAAAATGAGAAAAGAGAAGGGGAGGAGGGAGGGATGGCCGGATAAAGAAGGGGAACATGAGAAAAGAGAAGGAAAGGAGAAAGGGAGGAACGAAGAAAAACTAAAGGATATAAGACGATAAAAAAGCGATGAGGAAAGACAGATAAAAGATGATGATGACAAAGAACTGATAACGAAATGAAAAACACGAAAAAAAAGAAAAAAAAGGAATGACACTAAAAAAAAAAAGATGAAAAGAATAGAAGACAACAGGACAAAAAGAGAGCAAGAAACGAGAAAAAGATAAAGAAATAACACGTCAAAAAAATGCGGATGAGGTATAAAAAGGTTAAGGTGGAAGAAAGGAAAGGAAAGGAAAAAGGGTGACAAGGAGAGAGGGAAGAAGGGTGGAGAAGAGAGGTAAAGGAAAGTGAAAAAGGGAGAAACGAAAGGGAGGGAGGGAGGAAACAATTGACAAGGAGGTAAAAAAAAAATGGGAGGGGAGGTGACCACTGATGAAGGGAAAAAGAGAGATGGAAGAAAAGAAAAGGAGGAAGAAAGGGTAACAAAGAAGAAGGAAAAAAATGGAAGGGGAGGTGACCACTGATGAAGGGAAAAAGAAAGATGAAAGAAAAGAAGGGGAGGAATTAAGGGTAACAAAGAGGGGGGCCACTGATGAAGGGAAAAAGAGAGATGAAAGAAAAGAAAGGGAGGAAGAAAGGATATCAAAGAGGCAGGCAAAAAAAAAAAAAAAGAATGGGAGGAGGAGGAGGAAGATGGCCACAGGCGATGAAAAAATCCACGGGCTTTTCCATTCACGTTTCAGTTACTCGATCCCAGGCCAGGGCGACCATCTTGAAGTTCCAGGAGAGGCAAAATTATGACCAACTAAACCCGAGCCTCCGCCAAAGATTAGTAATTAAAAAAATGACTCTGACCGCTTGAAAGTCACCCAGGTAGGAAAGCGAACGCCAGGCTGCAACGAGACTTTTTAATGACCCCGCAGACCGTAAAATTGTTCTCCTCCTTGCCAAAGAGACACCCACGTTCCCCTCCGTTCCACCCCCTCCGGCGTTCATCTTCGTCTCTTTGTCAAGTTGTCAAGCGCCCCTCTCCCTCCTCCTCTCTCTCCCTCTCCCATCCTCTTCGTGTTTCCCTTTCTCTCTCCCCTCCCTCTCTCCCTCTTCTTCGCCCCTCCCTTCCTTTCCCCTTCCCTCTCCGCCATTCATCTCTCCCTTCCTCTCCTCCATTCTTATTTCCCTCCCCCTCCCTCTTCCTTCTCCTTCTCCACCTTCCCTTCCCTACCCTCCATTCCCTTTCCCCTTCCCTCTCCCTCTCCCTAACCCCCTCCCTCTTCCTCTCCTCCTCCCCCTCCCTCCCTCCCCTCATCTCCCCTCTTTAATGTTATACAAGGTCCTGATATGGGTTTCCTCTCACTTCTAAAGAAAAGTTGGTTACGCCGCCTCCCCGTCCCCCCCTCTCCCCATCTCACCCACCAACCTATCGATTTCTGTTCCAATTAAGTGAAGTTTTATATCTATTTACGAAGCTAAAAGACGAGGTTCGATAAAGGGCCCCAATTGACTAGAAGGTTTAGTGTGTGTGTGTGTGTGTGTGTGTGTGTGTGTGTGTGTGTGTGTGTGTGTGTGTGTGTGTGTGTGTGTGTGTGTGTGTGTGTGTGTGTTACCTGGACAACACTCACACAGCAGCTTCGGTGTTTTCTTGTTTCAGCGTCCAAGAATTCCAAGTTGCGTTCCGGTACAAATCTGGACTCATATTTTCAACCGCTTCGGGGTCTTGCTACGATCATTTTTGAAGGCCACAGAAAAGAAGTGCCGGGCTCTCAAGAATGCTTCTCCTGTTCCTAGCGTATATATAAATCCTAGAAAACTACTGCCCGAGATGTGAAACCAATCATGGAATTCCCTAGAACTTCAACTACACCTTCTTGAAATAAATGCATCATGGTGTCGAAACGTTTGAGGATATGAGCTGTGGAGTCGCTGCTACACTTGCCCCGAAAAGACCCCCAAAAGACCAGCAAAGATGATCCCTCACAACGCCCAAAAGGAGGAATCTGGACACAATCCTCGCTGCGTGAACCCGCCGCCGCCTCCCTCCACACGCCCCACCAAACCCGCGACTCCATGACCTCTATGTGAGTCATCACCATAAAGGCTTATACTACTGTTGTTATTCTCTCTCTCTCTCTCTCTCTCTCTCTCTCTCTCTCTCTCTCTCTCTCTCTCTCTCTCTCTCTCTCTCTCTCTCTCTCTCTCTCTCTCTCTCTCTCTCTCTCTCTCTCAGCTATTTCTCTCTCTCTCATTCTTAAGGCTTATAATAAACCCACCTATTTAAACTCGTATAATTTGCAGCGGTCCGACGCTAACAATTTCAAGGTCACGGCCAAATATTTTTCGTGCTGCTTTCAGTGTTTCGTACTCACAGCATTTCAGCTGCTCTTCGGTGTCTCACAGCCGCAACACAACTGCAGTTTCCTTCCTTTATATGTTATAAACAGACACCGTTGTCTCCCAGTGTTTATTTTACGCTTGCACAAAATACTACTTTCATGAATTCTGTATTCGTACATCATTAATGATTGTGAGGATGATGATGATGATGATGATAATAATGACAATAATAATTATAATGATAATAATAATAATAATAACAACAACAACAACAACAACAACAACAACAACAACAACAACAATACACCCCATTACAAGTCCTTAAATAACCATAACACGCTCAATTCGTGCAAGGGGATATCTTAATTTTTTTTTCTATTCATTCATGATGTAACCACACACACACACACACACACACACACACACACACACACACACACACACACACACACACACACACTCCGTGGCTGCCCTTTTCGCTAACAAGATGTGAAATGCACTCTTCTGCGCACTCACCATTCGTCATTCAGGCTTTTAATAAGAATCACCGCAGTGACCCACTTCCCTCAGACCCTCCACGCTTAACGCCTCACGGACAATAATAAAATGAAATGCTGTGGTCAGTTTGTTCTTTTATCTATTTCTTCTGTGTAGCAGAAGTTTTCCACTGTGAAATTCATCTCGGGCGTGTGGACAAGGGGGTGGGGATGGGGAGGGGGGGGGGCTGATGCTGGAGAACGAAGCTTTATTAAAAAAAAGTTTCCCATCATTCTTTACTTTATGTTCTTCCGTTTAAAAAAAAAAAATTCTGACTAACTGTGAACCGATCTGTGGTACTGAGCTCATTTTTAAGCATCACTCCAAGTAATTCCAATAAAAAGGACGCGGATAAAATGTTTCAGACTCACAGCTCTCGTATATATATCACCAGTTGCAGGCGCAGTGTTCTTTGTCGTAATCTTCCTTGGCAACGCCGCTGAGGCTCGATGCCAAACACGCGTCTTCCACGTCAACAGTTTCTATATCAAATGCATCACGTTGCCTCGGCGGGCACTCACTGGGACCAGCATCAAAGAGTCAAAGGGAGAGATTGTGACTTTACAGAATTGCCTCTTACTCTTCTCAACATTTCCGTACTATTTACAAACTATCTTTTTGTTGTGATTTTTCCATCCTACTATTTATGGATATGTTTCTTTTTTTTTTCTGTGTGTGATAATATGTGAGGGAGAAGTACGATAAAGAAAATTGCGTTCAGAGTCAATTTGATTTTAGAAGATCTTAATCAGTGACGTAACTCTGAAGTCCTGGCGTGACAATAGCAGACCAAATCAATGCATACAGAGTCGAGTGAAAGTTAGCGCTGCCAATGTCTCCGGAAATTCATCAGGGTTCAACCTCGGGCTTAATGTTACAAAATTATAACCAAACTCGCCTTAGTTCCTTACTATTTATCGAACGACAGATGAAATAACTAAGCTAACCTGACACTTAAGTGGAGAATAACAAAATCAAAGCCTATATATATATATATATATATATATATATATATATATATATATATATATATATATATATATATATATATATATATATATATATATATATATATACCAAGTCAAGTCACTCTGCCTTCAAATCTGCGACCAGCACGCGCAGGAGGCGGTTTGGGGCGGAGCAGCGGGATGACGTCACTTGAAGCCAGTTCACGGGTGACTAAAGTTGCGGCCGTGTGCACTCTGGATGTGCATTCTCGCCTTCTTTCACCGGGCATTCAGGCAAGCCACTGACGAAAAAATATGCCTTTTTTATTGTGCTATGCGTGACTGTAATTCCAATGCCTACAAACGGCGGTGTGGGGTGTGAGAGGGATCATGTTGAAGTTTTCTCTAAATCCCTGTTTCTACATTCTCTAGTTTGGCTCCAAGCAACGTCACGCATAAGCCACGCCTCTGCCGTGTCTCCTCCCACAAAGCTGCGTATGATTTGACTTGGTACATATATATAGACTTTGGCTAACATGACACTTGATTGGAGAATGCTAACGTAACATTTGATTGGAGAATGTTAGCCTAACACTTGTCCGGCAAAGAAAAGGTGATGCCCAACGTTTGGTGCTTAACATTAACTGAATAAAAACGGTGTCCTCAAAAAGCTATCTTGCTGCTTACGAACAATTATGCAGCCCGCCAACACAACCGTTCGACTCTACACTCGCTTTGATCAGCCTTATGAAATACATAATGTGGCGGAAAATTATTACGCTTGTTACTCAATCCAGAATGCTTCTCCTTTTTTTTTTTTTTTTTTTATTTATTTTTTTTTTTTTTTGCTGGTTATTTTTTTGAGTGGTTGGTTATCAGTTATTTGCACCTCGTGGCTATTATTCAAGTCTCTCTCTCTCTCTCTCTCTCTCTCTCTCTCTCTCTCTCTCTCTCTCTCTCGATCAGCCTCCCTCCTTTAATTCCACTTTTCTCACCGCCTTGACGCGAGCCTCCCTGTTTCCGCCACAAACACACACCTGTAATCTCAACACTTGCATCACACACCTGCCCCCCGACCCAACACACACCTGGGTCGGTACTCTTAAACGCTTATACCTCTCACAACAACTCTTTCCAAAGGCTGAATGGGAGATTAATCAGGTTCTAATGAGTGGGTTTTTTTTTCATTGTACAGAAGAAGGGTCAAACTAACACCAGGGTCATAAAGCTGCCCCCGTAAATGCCGAACTCCCTTTGCGAAAGCCTTGTCAAATGTGTGTAACCCACTGGGGCGCCGAGATGTTTAAGAATATGACCCTTGTTCCTTAACCCTATAATATTACACTAAGAATATAACCCTTGTTCCTTAACCCTATAATATTACACTAAGAATATAACCCTTGTTCCTTAACCCTATAATATTACACTAAGAATATGACCCTTGTTCCTTAATCCTATAATATTACACATTTGCCAACGGGCCCAACACATGCACCAAACTTTACAATTACATTTGCCCCACAGTCCAACACACCTATAATCATTTTCGTTGCACACACACACACACACACACACACACACACACACACACACACACACACACACACACACACACACACCATATTCGATTTTCCAGTAGCCAACCTCTTCCCTGCGTCACAAAACACCTGTCCGCCAGCACAACGTCCCCACACGGCTGCCCCCAATCCGTTTACCTCTCTTTTACACTTTCAGACCGAACCATCAGGGAAAAAGATATATCGACGGCGCTGCGATACCGTTTAAAGCTTTCCACTTCGGACAAGGGGAATCTATCTATCTATCTATCTATCCTTTCCTCTCTCTGTTGTAGACGAAAAAAAGTATACGAGTTTTTCAGGAGAGTTTACAGAGAAGAGAAGCAGCAGGTGGCACACACATGTATCTTTTCATGTACTTTTTTTTTTGTGTGTGTGTTGTTTCACTCACATACACACTCCGCCTCTCGTATACATGTTGAGCTTTTATGTCTGGGTAGAATTAAAAAAAAAAAAGCTAAAATATACAGCGTCAGGGACCAGCAAGAGTCGTATGTTTGTTTGCTCCCTCTCCTCTTTGTTGTTGTTGTTGTTGTTGTTGTTGTTGGTTGTGTTGTGTTCCTATTTTGCATGCAGGTGATAAATTAATCGCCGCCCTAAATACAGGTGTAATGTATACCCCCAGGACATTTTTTTATTTATTTTTCATTCTTGCCGTTTATTCTCTCTCTCTCTCTCTCTCTCTCTCTCTCTCTCTCTCTCTCTCTCTCGTCTTTTCACACTACAACTTGTTTTATATTGCACCCCCTTTACATTATTAATAACCTCTCTCTCTCTCTCTCTCTCTCTCTCTCTCTCTCTCTCTCTCTCTCTCTTGCAGCCGTTAAACAAATCACTGGTTATTTTGTCTATCTCATTCTTCAGTCCACTTCGTTACATATTCATTATAACGGTACATTTCATTATATTCCCTATTCACCATTGTGGCCGGCTTTGCATCACCGTATTGAGCAATGTCACACCGAGTTACCAGAGTTCCCGTCGGGGAGGAAGGCTGTAACTTGGAGAGGAACCAGCTAACGGCTCTCCAGGGACTTCTCTCCTCCTTCCCTCCGCTACGGAAAGGTCACGGTCAGCCAGAGGAAGAGGGTTGTTACACCTCAGCCTCGTGTCGTCAGAAGGAAGGGTCAGTGACATGGTTTCCCGGGTGTTTGAATAAAAGGTATGAAGGTGGATTGTCCGGTAAGAGTGATAACAATGGCAAAATGATGAGACTTCATTAAACTCTTCGTTTACAGGGCAAGTGACACCAATCTACAGAGATACCAATATAGATAGATAGAAAAATAGATAATAAGATAGATAGATACAGCAAGGGAGACAACTCAAGGTCAAAAACGTAGAAGAGGAACATACAGGATATACAGATAGATAGATAGATTGACAGATAGATAGATAGACAGACTGATAGATAGATAGATAGATACAGAGTGACAAACAGGTTGAAAACAGTGACTGAAAGACGGACAGAAACAACAGACAGAAATGTGTGGGAGGACAAAAAACATTATGAAACAACACAATATACGTGAATATTGAATAAGACAAGTTACGCAAGGGGCGAGGCGTTACGTAAGTTATTCATCCTATCACCGACAAGGCCGAGGGTAGGAAGAGTCAGGCTGCAGGCAAGGGCGGACGTGACGCAAAACCTCACCAATCAGACACAGGGGCAGAGAGGTTTTTTTTTCTCCCTATTAACCCGTCCGCTGCGATTGGCACGGATTTCGCCTTCACTGATAACCTGGTAACATATGCTCCCAGGTCTTTCTGTGCCTCTGCGGTGGGTAGTGGAGTGTTTCCCATGTGGTATTGGTATGCTGGATTTCCCCTCCCAAGATGCATGACCTCACATTTTTCTTCACTAAATTGGAGCAGCCACTTTTTGTTCCATTCCTGTAACTTGGTAATGTCTTCTTGTAGGAAATTCGCATCCAAGGGGTTAAGTGCCCAAGGAGAGGAGGAAGAGGAGGAGGAGGTGGAGGAAGGGGGAAGAGGAGGAAGAGGATAAGGTAGAGAAGGAAAAGTAAGTTAGGAGAAAGAGTAGATATGAAGATGAAAAACAAAAAGCATAAAAAAAGAAGAGGAGGAGAAAGAGGAAGAGGAGGAGATGGAGGGGAGGATGAGTGCCGGTGACGAAGAATAGAGGAAACAAGATAAAAAGAGGAGGAGCAACACCCTATCCACACTCCAGGGCAGACGAAGGCGGTGCAGCAGTCAACCTCAATCACCCTCAGCCCCAGTAGCAGGAGAGGGCGTGGCGGGTGCTGGTGACGGAGACCACGACCCACGCCTGATCGTAGCTCGTCTCCGTCAGTGTGTGCGTCACCTCATAGCGGCTCGTCTTGGTCTCCGTCACATACTCGTTGGAGGTGTTGGTCTGTGAGGGGATGACAGGTTAAGCGTTGGTCTGTGAGGTTGGTCTGTAAGGTTAGATATATTCGTCTGTAAAGGGGAAGACAGGGTGAAAGTGTTGGTCTGTAAAGAGGAAGACAGTTACTATAGGTCTAGACTCAGAAAATTCGTATATGCTGCCTTACTAATGAGACTTTCTATACAATAAAGTGAGGTCATTTTTTGTTGATTTTTACCATAAGGTGCTGGCTATCATGTGTTTGGAGATACCGTAAACTTAACGTTACCTAACAACCTAACCTAACAAAACCCCAAACAGTTACTATAGGTTTTAACTCAGAAAATTCATATATGCTTCCTTACTATAGAGACTTTCTACACAACAAAGTGAAGTCATTCTTTGTTGATTTATACCATTAGGTACTGGCTATCATGTGTTTGAAAATACTCTAACCTAACCTTATAAAATCCCAAACAGTTACTTATATTGACTCAGAAAATTCATATGTGCTTCCTTACTAATGAGACTTTCTATACATCAAAGTGAAGACAGGTTGAAAGTGTTGCTCTGTGAAGGGAAGACAGGTTGGATGTGTTGGTCTGTAAAAAGGAGGACAAGTTGAAAGTGTCCGTCTGGGAAGGGAAAACAGGTTGGAAGCTTTGGTCTGTTAAAGGAAGGGGAAGACATATTAGAGGTGTTTGTCTGTGAGATTAGTGATGTGGTCTGTAAAGAGGACATGTGGCGGTGTTGATCTGTAATAAGGAAAACAGGTTGGAAGCTTTGGTCTGTTAAAGGAAAGGGAAGACATATTAGAGGTCTTTGGGCCGTATTTTTAAACATTTCGTCGCCTATGTTCACCTATTTGACAAGGCTTTCCTAGGAGTTTGGGGCCTTTCCATGAGTAGTTTTATGACCCTGGTGGTAGGTTGACCCTTCTTCTGTACCGTGAACCTAAAGAAACACTCAATAGAACCCGATTGATGCCCTCTTTGACCTTTATAAATAGTTGATGTGAGAAGCGAAAGTGTCTTTAAATATCGGCCTTTGTCTGTGAGGTTAGTGGTGTTGGTCTGTAAAGAGGACAGGTTAGCGGTAATGTGTAATGAGGAAAACAGGTTGGCGTGTCGGTCTGTGAGGGGAGAGCAGAGAACAAAGCCGGGCAACAGGAGGGTGTTTAATCCCCTTTAAGTTGCGGCGGCGCGTGAACACCTGTGCCTCACCTGCCCGCCCATGACGCCGCGGCCCAGCACGATATATTGCACGACAACACCTTTCAATTAAACGTTTTAGTGCACGAAAAGATCACACACAAAAAGTATTAGCTAGTAAACGGCAAAACCAATCAAAAACTACTGCCTATGGTTCTTTTCGTTTATACTGAAATAAGATAAAAAATAAAATAAACATGTAATCATATGTGAAATAATGCATGCTTTTCGACAACCTCCTTTCCCCAGTGACGCCAGAAAATGAGCACAGTTCCTGGAGGCATTGCAGGGACAGAGGGTCACACAAAAGTAATAATGAAACAAGAAGAGATAAACGAGGGAGTAAAATGACGGGATATTGAAAGGAAATGAGTGAGAGGCTTGAGGGGACGATAGGAAGGACGAGAAAGAGGTAGAGAGGGAAGGAGAGACCGGCTGGGAGGGAAGGCCAGGAGGGAAGCACTTCTGATACTCAAGAACAAGAGGAATATAATGGGAGAGAGGGAGAAGAGAGAGGAGAGAGAGAGAGAGAGAGAGAGAGAGAGAGAGAGAGAGAGAGAGAGAGAGAGAGAGAGAGAGAGAGAGAGAGAGAGAGAGAGAGAGAGAGAGTGTGAGAGAGAGAGAGAGAGAGAGAGAGAGAGAGAGAGAGAGAGAGAGAGAGAGAGAGAGAGAGAGAAGCGCTTGTATGAATATGATGGAGGAGGAAGGAGGAGGAAATGAAAGGGCCGGAAGAAAGGGGAAAAATATGTGAGAAAAGAGAAACGGGGTCAGATAGAAAGATAGAGAGGGGGACAGACACAGAGAGGCAGAGCAAAGAGCAACCGTGTGAAAGTGATAAAGAAGGAGGAAGAGGGAGGAAATGGAATATATAGAATGGAAGAAAAGGGAAAAATAAGGAAGGGGGAGAGAAAAGCCGTGTCTGAAATGGATGAAAGAGGAAATATGAACACATGGAGAGACGTAGATAGATAGATAGATAATGAGAGAGAGAGAAGGAAAGAGAGATATGAAGAGAGAGCAACACATCCTTACCTGAGTGACACTGACGAGCTCCTGTACGGTTAACCAAGACGTGGAGGTGACAGTGATGTTCTCCGTGACGGTCTCGGTGAGGGAGGAGTACTCGGCGTGCGTGCGTGTGTGGGTGACGAAGGCCGAGTCCACCAGCACCTCCGTCACGAAAAGCGAGGTCGTGGAGGTGTCGAACTGGGTCACGCCGAGCACCTCCACGACGGTCACGTACTTGGTCGAGGTCGCGAACTTGGTGCTCAGGTCGACCTTGGAAGTATGCATAATAGATATTTATTCTTCGTTGTAGGTTAGTAGAGAAAAGGTGACGTGCAAGTTAACCCGGTAGCAGCGGGGATCATGTTTCTTAATGGTCCCTCAAAGCGAGAAAAATGATAAAAAAATCATCACTCACACAAACCATTTCATAATATATATCAATTGTTCCCTGCTAGTTTGTTGAGTTATTCATAGGAAGTACTTGCTGACCTCACGTGCTACTGGACAGCAAGTTGGCCAGGTAAGCCGTTTGTGTGTGCATGCACCTTAGACACAAACGTAAATTCATGCATTTGTTACGAGTTTTATACGTAAATTCATGCATTTGTTACGAGTTTTATATGTAAATTCATGCATTTGTTACGAGTTTTATACGTAAATTCATGCATTTGGTACGAGTTTTATACAAAATTCATGCATTTGTTACGAGTTTTATACTAAATTCATGCATTTGTTACGAGTTTTATACGTAAATTCATGCATTTGTTACGAGTTTTATACGTAAATTCATGCATTTGTTACGAGTTTTATACGTAAATTCATGCATTTGTTACGAGTTTTATACGTAAATTCATGCATTTGTTACGAGTTTTATACGTAAATTCATGCATTTGGTACGAGTTTTATACTAAATTCATGCATTTGGTACGAGTTTTATACTAAATTCATGCATTTGGTACGAGTTTTATACTAAATTCATGCATTTGGTACGAGTTTTATACTAAATTCATGCATTTGGTACGAGTTTCGCGTTGCTATTCTTAACAAAAATGCCGAACTTTGCTGCGCGTCATCTGTTATGAATATGAAAGTCTCGTCGTTCAGTCACAATGTAAACAAATCATGCATGGCTAAAATGCTCACTTCCGGCATATATCCAGAGCAGTGACATCAAGTATATAAATGAGTCCCCTAATAACAGAGTGTACCAAGCGCCTTTCCATGTGTGGCACTCGGTACACAATGTTACTAAGTGCCTCAAATAAAGTCAAGCCGTACAAAGTAACATGCATACACAAGTCAGGCAGATTCAAGGTCATGCGACTGCTGCCTCATCATGCTTCAGTCTCCACGCGGTCAAGACAAGTGACTCATGGCGCGCTGCAGGTTTTGTAAGACATGAAGAAGGAAAACTGAACCGCAGATCGTGACGTAACGTGGACACTGGTCAGGCAAGAAAGGTTCAAGGTCATGCATCAGCTGAGTGGTCTTGCGTCACTCCTCAGGCGGTTAAAGGTCAAGGAGTTACAACATAATGAAAGTTCAGTGAAGGTGACGTAACATGCACGGACACGTCATACAGGTTCAAGGCCATGCGGGAGTTGATTGGGCGAGCTTCAGGCTCCCGACAGGTGACTCACGGCATACTCCAGCGGGAGCGTGGAGGTGACAGTGAGGGTGGCGGTGGAGGGCCTAAGGACGGTGCTGCTCAGGAAGGCGGTGACGGTGGTGTGCACTGCCGAGGTCACCGTGTGGAAGGTCACCGAGGGCACCATGCGCGTGTTAGTCACCTGCGGGCCAGCGCGGGTCATAGGTCATGTGGTTCAGTTGACGGAAGAGGGAAGAGAAATAGTGTTGGGCTATCCATTTACATTAATTTTCTTCTAACAAAGAGTGACTCAGGTGAAAGCTATTATGTGTGTCTTTTATATGTTGATTATAACTGGAGAAGTTTTGGTGAAAAAATATTAAAGAGAGTCTCGCTCTTAAGTAAACTTTGCTACAAAGACACACTCCTTTGATGTAAGCCCTGCAACAGGCGGCTGCCTTTCAGGTTTTACAATAGCCAAAAAAGTATCTTACGCCTTGAAAAGTCGACACTCTTTGGCGTGAGAGGAGGAGACATGTGACTTCCATTTTAGGCGGGCAACCTGGAAGCCGTCCATTAAGATTACCCTCACCGCGTCTCCTCAGGGACCCGAGCTTGATAGGCCGAGGAGGGACAGGCGCTGCTCACCTCAAGCCAGACGGTGGTGGGGCCGCACAGGCGCCGGGCCTGCACGAATGAGTGGGGCTGCGGCAGGGACGCGAGCACGGGCAAGGGCGGGGAGGAGGGCAGCAGGGCGGGGGGCTGGGGGCGCGGCGAGGGCTGCTCCTCATGGTAGCTGCCGTGGCTCCGGCCCGTCACCGCCAGGGCCAGGCACATCACCAACACTGACGGGCGGCGACGAAGGAACAGCGGCGAAGAAATATTGCGCGAGGTGAAAAGTGGACATGAAACGGGGCAGAAAAATATACCTAAGATGACGAGATTAATTTTAATAGTAACAAATTATAAATGAAATGCTGCTGCTGATGATGATGAAAATAATCATAACAAAAATAATAATAATAATAATGATAATAATAATAATAATAATAATAATAATAATAATAATAATAACATATTATTATTACTGCTATTCATGATAACAATATAATAACAGTATCAGCTGCAAAAATAGAATAACAAAAAACAATAGTAATAACAATAATGAGGCAACGATAACAACCGCTACATTATTATATATTTCCAAGTAATAATAATAATAATAATAATAATAATAATAATAATAATAATAATAATAATAATAATAATAATAATAATGATAATAATAATAATAAAGAACAACAAAGACACAGAAGACCCGCCGCCCAGCCTCCCCAATAACAACACAACAATCCGAGACAAACTTCTGCAAACTTCTCCGAACCACTCCAGTAAGACCGACCAGCGCCGACACCCAATATGTTTCCACTCTGCACCTCACTCCCCTTCCCCCCCTCCTCTCTCTCTCTCTCTCTCTCTCTCTCTCTCTCTCTCTCTCTCTCTCTCTCTCTCTCTCTCTCTCTCTCTCTCTCTCTCTCTCTCTCTCTCTCTCTCTCTCTCTCTCTCTCTCTCTCTTCGTCTTTCTTCGTTATTTATCCTCCTCCTCTTTTACGTTTCCAGTCGCAAGAAAACACAATCGACACCGCACTCCATTTCTCTCCTCCTCCTCCTCCTCCTCCTCCTCCTCCTCCTCCTCCTCCTACACCACCTCCTCCTCCAAATACTCCACCAACACACGCACTTACGTAAGATTGCAGCCATGGCGAATATACTCCACAACGCCACTGACTAAGGATCCTGCCTCTCCACACGGCATAAACAGACTGACCCCGTGACCCCAACGAATCACGATACCTCAGCCCTCCGCCTTCACTCTTGTGCCTTCTGTGCCTCCGCCATGCCACTCTGCCTCTCACCCTGACCAGTTCTGACCAGCCGAGGAGCGCCAAACATTAGCCCGCCCATCGGAAGCCCCTGGGAAGCCGCCGCCGTCAAGAAGGGATGCCCAAACGAAGATGTAGAGTCCCGCATATATTTGCTTGGTCCCTGAGGTGCTTAAGCGGTAATGGAGGAGTGGTGGAGATGAGGCTGGGAGGAGAGAACGAATAGAGGAGACGAGGAAGGGAAGGGGTAAGGAATGGAGGGAGGGAGGGAGCGAGGAAGAGATAGATAGATAGATAGATAGATAGATAAAACGATAGAGGTACACCACACGCCATACCAGAAAGAAACAAACCAACAAACACACACGTAGACAGACAGACATACAGACATACAGAAAGACAGACAGACGAACAAAATGAAACAAAAACAAACGGGTATAAACACAGACCTACACACAGATAGACGAAGATACAGACAGACAGACACACAGTTATTATAGTATCATTTACCAGGCTAAGTGGATATGCCAAGGTCGTGAGTGGCGGGATGGGGCGGGATGGTATTAATCACCGGCAATTAAGGCTGAACCCGCGGTGTTTGAATCTCCGCGATAATACTCCGAGAATTGAGTTGTGATTATGGAACAGTCGACGAGATGAGATCACTTGGATGGCCCTAATTATATACGATATGTAATCACGATATAATTAGAGACAGAGAGTAAGATAGATAGACAGACAGACAGACGGAGAGCTATAAGGCACAGAGAGGAAGACAGACAGACAGACAGAAAGGCAGAGATGAAGATAGACAGAGAAGATACACACACACACACACACACACACACACACACACACACACACACACACACACACACACGAGAGGATTAATTTTTATTCCCTTATCTTGAGAGCCTTGAATTCCCGCTCCAGTAATCGTTTTTTTCGTTCCCCGGGTAAATCTCGCGAGTTTTATGTGGTAGTCCTTGACCTTGAGATTCATAACCACGAGTCGATATTTTGGTGTAAACATTTCAGTCTGTCTTCAAACGGACTGCTTCTCTCACATCGTCACGGCGCAAGTTATTAGAAGATTGCGGTTAAAGAAATAATTACATACTAGTTAAAGCCGCCCATATAAATGATACCAATGATTATTTTTCTTGGCTTTAACTTTGGGAAGAACGTTACTTCACAATGTCGCCGTAACACAGTAAATAAAGAAGGAAAGTTGACGTTAGAGATGAAATACTTAATGGTTATATAAGATTGTACTTACGGATTGATGACTTGTCCTTCGCATCAGCCTTGAGAAGAACTTGCTCCTTAGATGACACTGTAAAGAATAAAAAAAAGTATAAATAAACGGAAAACGTGCTGATATATGGAAAATACAAAGTTACTAAAAGAAGAATTTGCTCCTTAGATGTCAGTGCAAAAAATAAAATAAAAGAAGAAAATAAATAAGCTGAAAACTTGTTGTAGTGAGGAATAGTATACAGTTACTAAGGGAAGAACTTGCTCCTTAGATGAGACTAAGAAGAATAAAAGAAAGAAAAAATATATATAAACGGGAAAATTGTTAGTAAGGAAAAATAGTTACTAAGGAAGGAAGGAGAGAAGGAAAGAAAACAATAAATAAGCGGGAAAATTGTTAGTAAGGAAAAATAGTTACTAAGGAAGGAAGGAGAGAAGGAAAGAAAACAATGAATAAGCGGGAAAATTGTAAGAGAGGAAAAATAGATACTAAGGAAGGAAGGAGAGAAGGAAAGAAAACAATGAATAAGCGGGAAAATTGTTAGAGAGGAAAAATAGTTACTAAGGAAGGAAGGAGAGAAGGAAAGGAAACAATGAATAAGCGGAAAAATTGTTAGAGAGGAAAAATACAGTTACTGAAGAAGGAAGGAGAGAAGGAAAGGAAACAATGAATAAGCGGGAAAATTGTGGGTAAGGAAAAATACAGTTACTGAAGAAGGAAGGAGAGAAGGAAAGAAAACTATGAATAAGCGGGAAAATTGTTAGAGAAGAAAAATAGTTACTAAAGAAGGAAAGAGAAGGAAAGGAAACAATGAATAAGCGGGAAAATTGTTAGAGAGGAAAAATAGTTACTAAAGAAGGAAAGAGAAGGAAAGAAAACTATGAATAAGCGGGAAAATTGTTAGTGAGGAAAAATAGTTACTAAGGAAGGAAGGAGAAGGAAAAGAAACAATGAATATGCGGAAAAATTGTTAGTGAGGAAAAATACAGTTACTGAAGAAGGAAGGAAAGAAGGAAAGAAAACAATGAATAAGCGGGAAAATTGTTAGAGAAGAAAAATAGTTACTAAAGAAGGAAAGAGAAGGAAAGGAAACAATGAATAAGCGGGAAAATTGTTAGAGAGGAAAAATAGTTACTAAAGAAGGAAAGAGAAGGAAAGGAAACAATGAATAAGCGGGAAAATTGTTAGAGAGGAAAAATAGTTACTAAAGAAGGAAAGAGAAGGAAAGAAAACTATGAATAAGCGGAAAAACTGCAAGGGAAAGAACTTGCTCCTTATGTGTCGCTGAGAAAGAAAAAAGAAAAAAAATATTAAGCGGGAAAATAGTTAATGAGGAAAAATACAGTGATGGTTGGGGACGATGCTAATAATTACACTATGCTATTTTTTGTTTGCTAGTTTGTTTCCTTCTATCCGAGCTATTTCCGGTCCCTCTCAACCCTCTCAACTCTTAGGGCCATATTTTTAAACATTTCTGCGCCCAAGAACACGTAATTTACTAGTCTTTCATGGGAGTTTAGGGCATTTCCAGGGGTACTTTTATAACCCTGGTGGTAGTCTGAGCCTTCTTCTGTACCGTGAACCTAAAAGAACACGTAATTGACTAGTCTTTCGTGGGAGTTTAGGGCATTTCCAGGGGTACTTTTATAACCCTGGTGGTAGTCTGAGCCTTCTTCTGTACCGTGAACCTAAAAGAACACTCATTGGAACTCGATTAACCTCCTTTTTGGCCTTTCGAAATAGTTGGTGTGAGGGGCGGGAGCATTTGACAATACCAACCTTACCCTCCACATTCCGCCGCGTTGCCATGCTGCCATACCACCGTCCGCTCTATAGACCATGACGACCTGTACCACAAAAAGAAACCAAAAAAAGTACAGGCCCCCAAAAAACATATCTGACACGGTATAGAGGATAAAAAAATGAGGTAAGAGAATCGGGACAAGTTTCCTCGTTTGAACTATATATGTGTTTTTGTTTTTATTCCTGAAGGGGTTGTTGTTTTTTCTTTTCTCTCCATTTCACGGAAGAGAGATCACACAACGGTGGAGGGAAGGGAGGAAAAAACTACGGTATGAGAGAATCGGGATCGAGTTTCCTTCTCGTCTGAGCTATATACTTTTTTATTGTGAGAGGGACGAGAGGGAGGAGGAGAGGAGGGGGGTGTTCTGTGCGTTCCATTTCGCGGTAGAGAGATACAAGATGAATATTATTGCGTAAGACTAAGTAAAAGTTTGTTATATAAGGTCGGTTCGTCGCCCGCACATAAGGAAAGTCATGTCTATGTTTTTTTGTCTTTTCTGAGGTGTTATTTTTTTTTACAGCAGTCAGTTCAAGTTATTAGATTTGTTCTTCTAAGCGGTTTTCTTTTCCTATACCCATTTCCCATTTCGCGGAAGGGAGATACAAGATGGTTATTATAGTGTAAGAGTTTGCTTGAGTTTGCCATACAAGGTCCGTCTATTGCCTACGGATGGGGAAAGTCTTCACTCATTAGTTTCTTCTGAGCGGTTATCTTTTCCTCCCCATTTCCCATTTCGCGGAAGGAAGAGGCAAAATATCGTCAACCTTATAAAACAATTGCCTGGGTCATTTTTCCGCGACTTCCAGGTTTTTGTTTACATCAGTTTTTCATCTAGTGACGCCCATTCTTGTATAGTTGCCTTCGTTATTCAGGGTTTGAGTGTCCTAGAATTGACCTTTTCATTCCTGCCTAAATCTGAAGCCAAATGAGATGATGACATTTTTTTTTTCTGATTTCCTGTAAAGTAGAAAATAATGACTTAGGCGGTTTCTTTACGAAGGTGACGATAGAGAATGTGAGAGTTTGCTATAATTCTGTTGGCTACACACGAGGGAGTCCTCTTGTTTTCTTTTTCTGAGGGTTTTTCTTGTTTTCCTTCCCTTTCCATTCCTCATTTCACGGAAGGGAGATGCAAAATAGTAACCAGGATGTGAGAGTTCGCTATATAAGGTCTGTCTATTGCCTACATATCGGGGAAGTCTTGTCACATTAGTTTCTCATTTCTGAGTGTGGTTTTTTTCCATTCCTCATTTACTAAACAGACCCTGAGAGTTTGCTATATAAGGTTATTCTATTGCCTACACACAAAGGAGTTCTCTTATTAGTTTTCTTTTTCCGAGCGGTATCGTTTTCCTACTCATTTCTCATTTCGCGGAAGGGAGATGCAGAATACTAAACAGAATATGTGCGTTTGCTATATAAGGTCAATCTTTGGCCTACACACAAGGTAAGTTCATTTTTCCTGAGTTGTTTTTCTCTTCCGTCCAATTTCTCATTTCGCGGAAGGGAGATGCAAAATACTAAACAGAATATGTGAGTTTGCTATATAAGGTCAATCTCTTGGCTACACACGAGGTAAGTTCATTTTTCCTGAGTTGTTTTTCTCTTCTCTCCAGTTTCTCATTTCGCTGAAGAGATAATCAAGACGGGTAACTGAATAAAAGTGTGTGTTATTTATAAGGACGATTCGCTGCTACACATTAGGAAAGTTTACCCTCAAATTACAGTGTTTTTACATTTACTAGATTAACGATGATGGACGACGCGAGTTCGAATCCCCACGCTACCACCTCGGATTTTTCAGTCACCGCCGAGTGGCTTAAAACTACCCACATGCTGTCCTGAAGACCACCCATCAACCCGGACTCTAGAGGAAACCGTCCAAGTGAATCAAGAACGAGTTCCAGGGGGCAGCATGAGCCAAGAGAAGATGGCGCCACTATAAACACTTGCCTGCGCTATGACGGGCTATAGGCGCAGACGTAAAAAAAAATAATAATAATAATAAATACCGAGAAGCCGAAAAAATCTAACGGATACTTTTCTTTTGCCATTAACTTATTCTTCTTTGCAGTCTACGAAGGAAAGTTAATTATGTTGTATTATGAACGTTAACCCAAATTAATACCTTCTAACTGTATACCATCAGCGGGGGTGTGAGAGAGAGAGAGAGAGAGAGAGAGAGAGAGAGACAGACAGACAGACAGACAGACAGACAGACAGACAGACAGACAGACAGACACACACACACACACACACACACACACACACACACACACACAGGGGAGAAAACTTATTTGCATGAAACACTTTTACCAATAACACCAGGTTGGCAAGTATCCCCTCCCGAAATTGACCTCTCTTTCGGCCACTTTTTTTGTTTCTTTTTTTTAGGAGCAGCGAGTAGCGGGCTTTTTTTTTCTATTATTGTTTCCTTATTTTGTGCCCTTGAGCTGTCTCCTTTGTTGTAAAAAAAAAAAAGTCAGGAGGTAAAAGCGTCGACACTACAATAGGAAAATGCTATCGTGTGTCATAGAAGAAACGACACACCACATTCCACTTCACTACCCTTCACTGCACGGCGTGGGACTACAACGATCCTTCACGTAGAGGCGAGGGAAGGCAAGGACGTTAGTTTTTTATTTTACTTTATTAAACTTCAAGAGACAAGGACACAAAGGAGGATATTGCCCGGGTTTGGAAAAAGAGGAGTTTGTTTTTCTTCTTTTAGCTAACTAATATAACCCTTACGAGACGCGAGATACATAGATAGAGTGAGTGAGTGAGTGAGTGAGTGACTGACCGACTGACTGACTGACTGACTGATTGATTGATTGATTGATTGATTGATTGATAGAGAGAGAGAGAGAGAGAGAGAGAGAGAGAGAGAGAGAGAGAGAGAGAGAGAGAGAGAGAGAGAGAGATAGGCGACAGGTGTATATGTGTAAAAATTGTATAATATGTATTCCTAGATATTGATAAGCAGAACTGCGAGGGAAGAAGGGACTTGTAGATGAGAATGGGGAGGAATAGGAATGACGGGAATGGAAGTAAAGGGAGAAAGAGAGGGAGGAGGGGAGATAGCGGTGGAGATACAGACAGGGGGGGGGGGGGGAGAGAAGTGGGATGCTGGGTGGATGGGAAAACAAGAACGGAGATTATGTGGAAGTGGAATAGAGTGCTTGCAGGAAAGGGAGGGAGGGGAAGTGGAGGAAGGAAAAGAAGTAAAGAGGGAGGAGGAGGGAGAGGGAAAGAAGGGAGAGGAGATAGGTGGAGAGGGAAGGAAGAGCGAGTAAAGGATTGTGTGGAGGAGGAGGGGAAGAAGAAGGAGGTGGAGGGAGAAAGTAGAGGGAGAGGGAAAGAAGGGAGGAGATAGGTGGAGAGGGAGTAAAGGATTGTGTGGGGGAGAGAAGGTGGAGGAAACATGGAAACATGGAAACGCAGGCAACAGAAAGCCTATTGGCTCATTACGAGGTTGCCCGCTTTGGTGATTTAATCTGCTCGACAGCCTGGGGCCTGGGGAGCAGATGAAAGCACCTCGACATTGAGGAGCAGATGAAAGCGCCTCGATATTGAGGAGCAGATGAAAGCAACTCAATATTCAGTTTACTCCCGACGCAGCGAAGTGACGGTCGATTCTATATTTGAAGGAGTTGATAGTATTCGCATTTACTACTTCTGAAGGAAGATTGTTCCAGTGACGGATGACTCGGTTTGAAAAGAAACTCCTTCCGATGTCTGTGTTACATCGACTAGACTGAATGGGTAAACCGTTATTTCTAGTTCTTAGGTTGGTTTGCAATTCAAAGAAATTGGAGTAATCGACGTTATTGAATTTTTAGATACTTGAAGACTTGAATCATATCTCCTCGTAGGCGTCTTTTCTCCAATGTAAAGAGATTGAGTCGCTTGAGTCGTTCCTCGTACGGTTGAGCCCTTAAGGTTGGTATCATTTTCGTGGCGCGTCGTTGAATCCTTTCCAGTAAATCAATGTCCTTTCTGTAATTAGGAGACCAGAACTGTACTGCATACTCGAGGTGCGGTCTTACCATGGAATTATACAAGGATAGCATCACGTCTGGCGTTTTACACTCGAAGTTCCTCGCTATGAACCCGAGCATAGTGTTGGCTTTGTTGTATGCTTTTTACAGTGATTCGCGTGTTTCAGGTCACTGCTGATAGTGACTCCAAGATCCTTTTCCTCCTGCATCGCTTGCAGAGGTCTCCCATTCATGATGTATGTGTGTTTACTATTTCTGGACCCAATGTGCATGACTTTGCATTTGTCAACATTAAAGGACATTTGCCATTTTTCCGACCATTCGATAATGTGATTGAGGTCTTTCTGAATGATTTCGCAGTCGGTCTTTGTGAGGGCCTTTCCCCCCACCTTAGTGTCATCAGCAAATTTCGATATTGTGGATTTCAGTCCTGATTCGAGGTCGTTGATATATATGATGAAGAGAATGGGTCCCAGCACTGACCCTTGAGGCACTCCACTAGTGACTGGAAGCCAATCGGAAGGCTGTCCGTTGAGTAGTACTCGTTGTTTTCTGTCGGTGAGCCAATCTCTTATCCACGCGATCAGATTGGCTCCAATGCCCGCCGAGTGCAGTTTTTTAAGGAGTCGCTCGTGCGGTACCTTGTCGAAGGCTTTCTGAAAGTCCAGGTATATAACATCACTGGGGATGTGGGCATCCCAGTTCTTATATATACCTTGGAAGAAGTCTAATAAATTCGTTAGGCAGGAGCGCTTGTTTCTGAAGCCATGCTGGGTGTCGGAGATTATTGCTGGGTGTCGGAGATAGAGGGAAGGGATCGGTGGGGTAAGAGATTCAGTGTTTTTCCTCTAATCCCTCGACCCTCTCCTCCCCCTTTCAGCTGTCCCCTCTTCCGCATGTTTCCTCTTCCTCCTCTTCCTCTTCCTCCCCTCAATCCCCTGTTCAGCCGTCCCCTCGTGGCCATCAATTCTCTTCCCCTCTTCCCTCCTTCCTATCCTTCTCCTATACATGGCTTTCATTTATTTTCTCTATTCTCCCTTCTCTCTCTCTCTCTCTCTCTCTCTCTCTCTCTCTCTCTCTCTCTCTCTCGTATCAGTCTTGTCTCCCCCCCCCCCTCTCTCTCCTCCGTATGTCTTCTCTCTCCCTCTTTCTCTCCCTTTCATCCTCTTCCAATCTCCCTTCCTCCTCTTTCGAAACTATCTTCTCCATCCCTTTCTCCTACCCATCGTTCTCATTCTCAGATCCTGGTCATCTATCCTCCTTCCCTCTCCCCTCCCCCTCACACAAGGCACAAACCCTTCTTCTCTCGCTCTTTGTTTCTCTATTTTCCTCCCAATCTTCTGCCCCGTCGACCACCACCATGGCACAAACACACGCGGTAACAAAGATATCTAGGTCCTATGCTGAAAGACTCCTGGATCGTGGCCACTGCGCTGACAAAACACATGACTGTCGGGTCTTGTCTCTGTCCGCATGACCCATATCTCTCTCTCTCTCTCTCTCTCTCTCTCTCTCTCTCTCTCTCTCTCTCTCTCTCTCTCTCTCTCTCTCTCTCTCTCTCTCTCTCTCTCTCTCTCTCTCTCTCTCTCTCTCTCTCTCTCACTACAATTCAATCCCGGACAACCAAACGACCTTCAGAGGCGGTTACACGTGTCCTCGTTCTCATTATCGTCGTTGGAGGCACACAAGATAACATTCTAAAGGCGTTTCATCATTAGCTTGCTTTCCTTTCTCTCGTCCTAATGGTCTATGGGTCGTATTTTAAAACATTTCGTCGCCCAAGTTCAAAAGGCTTTCCTATGAGTGTTGGGCATTTCCAGAGGTAGTTTAAAGTCTCTGGTGGTAGTTTGACCCTGCTTCTGTGGCATGAATCTAAAGAAACACTCATTAGAACCCTATTGATCCTCTTTTTGACCTTTAGAAATAGGTGATGTGAGGAGTGAAAGCGTCTAAGAAATCCAACATATATCCCACGACTTTCATTTTTTTCCGTTTTTTTCTCTCGTTTTTCGTTCGGCCTCGTTCTTCTTCTCTTCGTTGTTCTTTCTTCATTCTTCATCTTATTCGGTTCTCTTTTATTTCCCTTTTTCTTTCTCCTTATTTGTCTTGTGTTTTGTTTATTTTATTTGCAATTTCTTTCTTTTTATTTTCCATCTTCCTCTTTCCTTCTTGACCTTCTCTCTCTCTCTCTCTCTCTCTCTCTCTCTCTCTCTCTCTCTCTCTCTCTCTCTCCCAACCCCCCCCCCCGTAACAAAGGTCCAGGTATTAGTTGTCTACAAAACGCGGACGAGGAGTTGCCCAAGTAGTTAGGAAGGATTACCCCATGACTAACAAACAGGGCGATACGTTTACTTGATTACAGTTGCCGTGGACCGTTGAGTGATTGGATTAAGTCGCGTCCCGTAATCACGTTGTATGCATTTGGGGATCTAACCTAAGTCAATTCCATTATATAATCTGCTTCTGTATATATGTCTTAGTGTGAGCGCGCGCAGGTCTCTCTCTCTCTCTCTCTCTCTCTCTCTCTCTCTCTCTATTTATTCAAACATAATATTTCTACAAAAAGGAGGCTCAAAATTACACTTTTTTGGTATAACTATTTTAAGAGCCTGTGTATGGGACAAAATGAATGGTCGACTGTTGACACATACAACATATATAATTACAAAATAGGAAAAAGAAAGAAAAACATGTAAAAACAATTCTCTCTCTCTCTCTCTCTCTCTCTCTCTCTCCTGACATCCAAGATTAAATTTCTGATTGAATTCCTCGCAGCGAACGTGTCTAGACGTGTATGTATATTTAAGCGTACAATATTAAGTATGTATGTATGTGTATACAGATTATTTATGATTACATATTTGTGTGATCCTATCTTTGCCTGTCTGTATGTATGTATGTTGGTATTGCTTCCATCTCTCTCTCTCTCTCTCTGTCTGTCTGTCTGTCTGTCTGTCTGTCTGTCTGTCTGTCTGTCTGTCTGTCTGTCTGTCTGTCTGTCTGTCTGTCTGTCTGTCTGTCTGTCTGTCTGTCTGTCTGTCTCTCTCTCTCTCTCTCTCTCTCTCTCTCTCTCTCAGGTGCACTGCCTACACGCACCTTCCCATTAATTGGACGCTCTTCACCGGACGGCAGGTGTGACGAGTCCTCCCCCCCACCCCACCCCCCACCCCCGCCATTATGTCACGTTGGGAGCCGTCGGCGAACCCACGGCGATTATTCTGCATCTGTCACTCCATTAAACTCCTGGTCCCGAAATAGCCGATCGAGGGGGCGGGCGGCGACTCGCTTGACATCTATTATTAACAAACCACTGAATCAAGGCCTTAACTCATATCCTCATTCTCCACTGATGCTAAAATTGAACACGAGTTATTTATAGAGTATCATTTTCATTCGTTTCGCGTCTATAATTAGCAAGGCGCGCTATAAGGAGCATTAGGTCACATCCCCCTCCTCTCCTGATGCTAAAATTGAATGAGAGTTATATTTACGGTAACTCTTTCATAGGTTTCGCGTCTATAATTACCAAAACACTATAAGAAGCTTTCAGTCTTATCCTCCTCCTCCTCCTCTCCTCCTCCTCCTTTTCCACTGATCCTAAAATAGAAGACTAGCACTTTTTACAGTAATTCTTTCTATTCGCTGCGCTTCTATCAAGAGGAAATCACTCTAGTCTTATCCTCCTCTTCTTTTGATGCTAAAATAGATCTTTCGATTCCCTTCGCTTTTATAATTAACAAATCACTCTATAAGAAGCACTAATTGTATCCTCCTCCTCCTCCTCCTCCTCCTCCTCCTCCTACTCCTACTCCTCCTCCTCCAGAGATACTACACCGCACTAATAATCCCTGAGGGCACGTGTATTCCCTAAGGAAGCAGATAAGTCTCCATTCCCCTCCGGTCAAGTCAGGTTAAGGTGAGGTCAGGTGATTAACTGGTGGTGGGCGGCGGCTGACTCAGGTTTGTTGGTCAAGGTGCGGGTTGTCAGGTTGAAGGGTCGGCCAGTCAGTCAGTCAGTCAGCAGTCTAGAAGGGCGGCCCGTGTGTGGTGAGGCCTGAAGTGCGGACCTGATGATTGGTGTTGTGACTGCTGTTATTTTCTTAGTGTTGTGTTTGTGTCTCCATCTGGCGGCTTGGACTGGAGTGCTTGGTCCCGATGATGAATATGTCCCGGTAAGTTAATGTGTCTTTTTGTGTGTGTTATCTTGTTTTGCATGTGTTTGTTTTTGTTTTGGTGCTTCGTTGTTCGTGGGTCATCTCGTTCCCGTTCTGCGTGTTTTTTTGTTCTTGTATACGTGTTCTTGTTTATGTCGGTCTCTCGTCTGTCTTCCCTTGTTTCCCTTCCTTGTCTGGTTTTGTTCTTGTTCTCGTTCTGTTCCCGCTCCTTCCTTCCTTTCTTTCCCTTTTTCCTTATCCTTGTTCTTGATTTTGCTTGATTTTGTTGCTGTTCCCGCTCCTTCCTTTCTTTCTTTCCCTTTTTTCTTATCCTTGTTCTTGATCCTTCCTTATTTTGTCCTCTCGTTTCTGTTCTCGTTCCTTCCTTCCTTTCTTTTTTTCCTTTTTTTTTCATATCCTTGTTCTCGACCCTTCCTTATTTTGTCCTCTCGTTGCTGTTCCCGCTTCTTCCTTCCTTTCTTTTCCCTTTTTCTATCTTGTCCTTGTTTTTTGTTCCCGACCTCATTTTCCCTCTTTTTTTCCTTCCCTATTTCGTTCTCGTTCTTCCCTATTTTGTCCCCTCGTTTCTGTTCCCGCTTCTTCCTTTCTTTTCCCTTTTTCTATCTTGTCCTTGTTTTTGTTCCCGACCTCATTTTCCCTCTTTATTTTTCCTTCCCTATTTAATTCTCGCTTTTTTTCTCTTCCCTATTTTGTCCTCGTTTTCCCCTTTTTCCCTTCCCTATTTTGTCCTCTCTCTCGTCCATATCCTGGTTTCCCTATTTTGTCCTCATCCTTCCTCTCTTTTTCCTCTCTATGCTGTTCTTGTCCTCATCTTCCTCTCTGATCATGTTTTCCTTTATTTTTTTTCTCTACTTTGTCCTCGTTTTCCTTGTTACTTCCTTATCTTAGCCCTCTCCATTTTTTTCCATTCCCTTTTTTCTCTTCATAATTGTTCTCGTTCTCTCTTTCTCTCTTCCTTTCTTACCCTTATCTTTCTTCTCTGTCATCGCCCTTGCTCTTTCTTCCTATCTTTCCCTTCCTTTTATCTTTATTATTATTGTTTTCACGACTTTTATTATCTTTGTCTTCGCTAATTTTCACGTCCTTTTCTTCCCTTTCTTTAATTTTCATCCTCGTACTTGTCCTCGCCTCTTCTTTCTTTCATATTATCTTGTATTTTCCGTCTTTTTTTTCCCTTAACCTTCATTCTGTTTTTTTTCCTGCTTTCTTATCTCCATTTTCATCATGCAGTCTTCCATTATTTCCCTACGTTATCTCTTTCTATCTTTATCTCTATCTATCTATCTATTTATCTCGCCTCCTCTCATATTCATCCTCACTTAATTAATTTTTTTCCCCCAACATTTACATTTCAATCTTCCTGTACTTTCTTTTTCCTCTTTACTTTTTTCCCCTCGCTTCTCTTCGCTGTAATATCAACAAGTCTTTTTTATACATATCTTCAGACTAGGAAAGGATTGGTAGCTGTGATAACCCAATTACATATATTTTCTGTTTCCACATTCAGTTTAACTTTCCATATTTCAACACATTTTATTTTTTTCCTTCCACTTCCTTTTCCCTTTCAACCTTTCAACCGTCTTCATAATCCAATTTCAACCATCCTTCTCCTCTTTCCTCCATCACCACCTTATTCGTTTTTCTCTCCCCCTTTCTTCCTTCTCTCTTCCCTATTCCGCCTCTTCTCTCCACTTCCTTTTCTATTCTACTTAAATCATTCTTCAATCCCCTTCGCTCCTCTTTCTCTCGTCTTCTCTCCCTTCCTTCCTCTTCTCTTCCCCTTTCTTCCTCTTCTCTCCGTTCCTTTGAAAATTCCCCCTCCTTCCTCGTTTCCACTTCTCTCCCTTCCCCTCCCTCCTTTCCCCTCCCCTCCCATTATCTTCCCTCCCCTTCCTCCCTTAACCTCACCTCACCTGGCTGTGACTCACCTTTTCTGATCTCTCTCCAGTATGCTAATCTCTATGTACTCCGCCTACTCCCCACTCCTTCCTCTGCTCCTCCTCCTCCTCCCTCTCCCTCCTTGTGTGTTTCCCTCCTCTTCCTCCTTCTGCTCCTCCTCCTTCACTGCTCCTCCTCCTCTTCCTCCTAGCCTCACATTCCTCCTTTCCATTCCTCATGCTTTCTTTTTTTTTCATTTCTTTCTATTTCTTTCGTCATCCTTTACAAGAGAGGAATAAATTTAGAAAAAGAAAGAAAATAAATCAAGACAGAAAGAAGAGGAGAGAAAGAACGAAAGAAAGACAAAGAAGAGAAACACACACACACACACACACACACACACACACACACACACACACACACACACACACACACACAAACAAACAAGCATTATCACACGAAGACAATACACCAATCTTCTCCCTCCTTCCCCCCTTGTAGACACCCATTCCCGAGATAAACAAACAAACAAACAAAAACACTCAATAATAGTAATAATAATAATAATAAACCTCCCCTAAGCGACTCGTGGAATAAATAGGCCTATGAAAAAAAGTTCGCCTCAAGCCACCACTCCGCCTTACATATAAAAGTGCGAGATTGTATTCCAGTGTGGCAATAGTTCCTAGTCTGCTCACACAACGGTATATAAATATAATACTCCCATTACATTTCTCTCTTTGCCTTGGGATATCTCTCCTTTCTCTTCCCTTTCCTTCACTCGGCAGAAAAGTGAATGCGGAGAAATACGATTCTTTCAGTATTATTCGCCTTGCCTTGAGGTGTATATTTTTCTTTCTTCTTTAGTAGGCATGAAAAAACAAACAAAGGAATGAATAAAAATAGAATTCCCCTCTGCTACTGGCGTGCGATCTTTTTTCTTCTTCAGGGGGCAGAAACGTCGACAAAAAACGCAACCACCGACACAGAGATGTAATAGAAACTAACACTAATTAATAAGAGCTGAAATTGATGCAAAAACTAACACATCGAGTAAAGTTTAGACATAAGTTAGTCATGAGTTAGGACGCCTTGATGACTGTCCCATTCTACTATGTACTGCGTGTCCCTGATAAGCAAAGTCTCTGATCGGAACAAAAGGTGTTACGCTCCCCGAGGCCACGCCTGTCTGCTGTGCTGGTGCCGGTCGGTGACGGAAGCGTGTTCACACTATCCAACATTGACAGGCTCCGGACCGACCGTACCGGCGCGGACCTACAAAACATTCTCGCCGACAATCCCGTTTAGTGTGAATCAGCCTTAAAACAATGACTCTCCACGAGGCCAGAGTTGTCATGCGTGGGCTGAATGGACTCATGCAGGGTTCTAATACTCTTATGTTCTTAATGTCTTTAATATTCTTATGAACCAAGTCGATGAAAACACTTTTAAGCTTATTCATGTTTTGGGAAGTCTAGACAACTACATTTTCTTTCATTACTTTACTATTTGCTTGTAGTTATTCACTTACTGGCTTGTCGAAGAGTAGTAGTGAGCAAAGTTGCCAGATTGTCTCACTCAGCCTCTTATATTTACCGACTTCCGACCCAAAAACTGTCTCGTGGACCCCAATAAGGAGATTCACTTATAATTATCGTTAAAATAGTTAATTCCTGATGTTTCTTGGCAATAGTTAGGCGTCAGAAACCGGTAAATACTATGCTCTGAGTACGACAATCTGACAACGGTGGTAGTGAGTGTTGGTTGCTGCATACCATTGTCAACTGAGGTGGAGTTGCATGTTATCGTATAGTTAACATGCACGGAAGCAGGAAGCAAAGACGTGAATTATAGATACGGAAGCGAAAAAAAGGCAGGGTTATAATGCTGCTCAAACACACACACACACACACACACACACACACTCACCTGTCGCCCCCTTTCATTCACCCTTCAGTCAGCCTCACGTGTCTTCTGGTCAGGTGTTGCCCGGAAAGACGAGAATAACGATACTGTTCCGAGCGTGCTACTTCTGCGCCTTTATCTGCATGGATCAGAAGGGTAAGGAAGGAGGTATTCATTCATAGACGTGACTCCAGAAAAATATACAATTCAAACTATTATTCGTCTTGCCTAGATATATATAGTTTTCTTTCTTCTGCAGTAGACGCGGAAAAATGAACAAAGGAATGAATAAAAATAGAATCCTCCTCCTCTTCTGTTGTCTTGCTGTCTTTTTTCTTCGTCAGGTGACGGAAAAACCTACAAAACACGTAACTACAAACATACGAGATAGATAGATGTAGACAGATATACTATGGCGCCACTATAAACACTCGCCTGCGCCAGAACGGGCTGGGCCGACCATCAGGCCCCACCTGGAAGAAGCCTTGGGCCGACCATCAGGCCCCACCGGGAAGATGCCTACCGGCGCAATAGGCAGCAACGTAAAAAAAAAGAAAAAAAGAAAAAAAGACTCGTAGATATAGACACAGACTAATTAAGGAGAGATAAAATTATATGCAAAAACTGAGATATCGCGTTAAGTTTAGATAAGTTAGTCATGAATTAGTACACCATTGAAACATATATAAGAGATGAAACTATATGCAAAAACTGAGATATCGCGTTAAGTTTAGATAAGTTAGTCATGAATCAGTACACCTTTGAAACATATATAAGAGATAAAATTATATGCAAAAACTGAGATATCGCGTTAAGTTTAGATAAGTAAGTCATGAATCAGTACACCTTTGAAACATATATAAGAGATAAAATTATATGCAAAAACTGAGATATCGCGTTAAGTTTAGATAAGTTAGCCATGAATTAGTACACCATTGAATCATATAAGAGATGAAACTATATGCAAAAACTGAGATATCGCGTTAAGTTTAGATAAGTTAGTCATGAATCAGTACACCTTTGAAACATATATAAGAGATAAAATTATATGCAAAAACTGAGATATCGCGTTAAGTTTAGATAAGTAAGTCATGAATCAGTACACTTCTGAAACAGTCCCGTTCTACACTATAAAGATCCACATGCCACGGATAACCAGAATGCCCTTATCATAAAACAGATCACAAGGAGTCTCCCCGAGGCCAGAGTAATCCGTGTAGACTGAATGGGCTCTTGATGATTCCTCACTCTCTAATGCTCTTAGGCTGGTATAATAAGACGCGCGCTTCTTACATCAGCTATTTCTAAAGGTTAAAGAAGGGGTAAGTCGGATTCTAATGAGTGTTTCTTCAGGTTCACGGTACAGAGGAAGGGTCACACTACCACCAGGGTCATAAAACTATCCCTGGAAATGCTCACAACTCCTACGAAAGCCTTGTCAAATGTGTGTTCTTGGGCGGCGAAATGTCTTAATACGACCCTAATTGTCTTTAATATACTAATGGACGTAGTCGATGAAAGCACTTATAAGCTCATTCATGTTGCGGGAAGTCTAAGCAATTACATTTTCTTACATCACGTTGCTTTTTATCTAGTTATTTAATTATTGGGTCGTTAAAAGTGAGAAATGAGTGTTGGGTGATGTATGCTATTGTTAATTAAAGGTGGAGCTGTATGTTACCGTATACAGGTAACTTGCACGGAAACAGGGAGCAAAAATGTGCATTATATAGGTAGGGAAACGAAGCAAAGGCAGATTTATAATGTTGCGCACACACACACACACACACACACACACACACACACACACACACACACACCTGTCGCCCCCTTTCATTCACTCCCTTCAGCGAGCCTCACGTGTCTTCTGGTCAGGTGTAGGCCGGAAAGACGAGAATAACGATGCTGTTCCGAGTGTGCTACTTATGCATGGATCAGAAGGGTAGGGAAGGAGGTATTCAGAGACGTGACTCCTTGACTTGATGCCAGGTTGATTGGGTGCCTATTGTTGATGGTTTCTATATATACAGGTAAATGATCTACAGTAGTTCTATATTTTTAGCTGGGCTTAATATACCGTAGTACAATAGTGGGTGTTGCTTTTGTTGTTTGGTTGTCATGCAAGATAGTGGATATATATATGCTACACTGCACTGTGCTGCCTTGGAGGGGATGAATGGATAGTTGTTTTTTGTCAGTAAACTACGCTTAATATACCCTAGTACAATAGTGGGTGTTGCTTTTGTTGTTTGGTTGTCATACAAGATAGTGGATATATATATGCTACACTGTACTGTGCTGCCTTGGAGGGGACGAATGGATAGTTATTTTTTTATCAGTAAACTTAGCGGGCTTTTTTTTTACATTTGTTGCCTTTTTTTATGCCCTTGAACTGACTCCTCTACTGAAAAAAATAAAAGTCAGTGTTGTTGATTTCAGTAAGGGAAAAAAAAAAAATCTTGCACTGGCATAGTTTAGCAATGGGAACACGATATAGAGTCAGCGCCTTCTATGAGACGATGCGTTATACCGTCTGCTCTAACACTACGTACTCCCACTCCTCGTAATGTACCGTACTGCTGAGACGGTGGAGCAACGATGCCATATTGTCGTACTCAGCCGCTTATCTTTCCCGACTTCCTACCCCAAAACTGTCTTCTGGGGGTTCCAATAACGAAACTCTTTTATAGTTATCGTTAAAAGAGTTAGTTCCTGTTGTTTTTTGGCAATACTTAGGCGTCAGAAACCGGTAAATACTACGCTCTGAGTACGACAATCTGGCAACGGTGCGGTGGAGCCCAATTAGGTAGGCTTACGCGTGGCCTTCAAGAGGATTCCATTACATACAGATAGCGTAGTCTTATATAACCCTTTCTTGGAAATATATATATAAATCGAAACTACTTCTACACTTTCATAGACATTCTGGTATTGCCACTTTCCCCTTTTGTTTACATTACATATAATTAATGCATTTCTATGAGGTAACTAAGCCTGTGGAGAGGAGGGAGTAGGAAGGGAGAGAAGGGAGGAAGGGAGAGATTTTCTGTATGAGGACTATCAAATCGTTTTAATTTTTCAGTATCAACGCCTTCCTGGTAACATGCATTTTTCAGTTATCCTTACAATGGCTACAATCACTGGACGTTTGTTAGTCACTTTTTGTTACCGAGGATTATCAAAGATTTCGTTTCCGTTATATTTTTTCCTCCTTCCGGCAAGTTCTTCCTGGTACTGATCCTGCCCCGTTTTTCACCCTTCTGGCTTGATTCAGTTCCCGTCCCGCCGATCCCAACATCACCGCTGCTGAATATGCAACACGCCAAACTCAATATTACACGCCGCTGACCCTGAGCTACGGGAGGCATAACACGCGTCGATACCCTGCCTGTCCGAGCTATTCATTCTTTCTACTTTCCTTCCTTCCCCTCAGCTCATAATACTGGTCATCTTCCGGCTGGTGCTTTTGCGTGGATTGAGGTACTGCAAATTCTTTCCTCCCTTTCCCCCACGACGCAGATCTTTCCTCTCTTACGTGGATTAAGACACTACAAATTCTTACCTCCCTTTCCCCCACGATGCAAATCTTTCCTCTCTTACGTGGATTGAGGTACTTCCAATTCTTTCCTCCCTTCCCCCCACGAAGAAGATCTTTCCTTTCTTACGTGGATAGATGTGCAAACTCTTCCTTTGTTCTCCCTAGCACGCGACTTTTCCTCCTCTTTAGTGACATATTAATTGGTTGACAGCGTTATGCAGTCACGACGGTGGAATTTTTGTGGTCATACAGCGCCATGTAAGGACGACAAAATTCTTCCTCACCCTCTCAACCTGCAATCTATAACTTCCCTCCTCCATGAACAAGTTGCTAAGTCTTCCCCTTTTTCAATCCCCCAGCCACCTCTTTGGATTCTTTACAGGAGCAGCGAGTAGCGGGCTGTTTCTTTTTTTTGTGTGTGCCCTTGTGCTGTCTCCTTTGCTGTAAAAATAAAAAAAATAAAAAATGTAGCTTTTACTCCTAATGCGGGGACACAAGTCTTTATTCTGCCTCCCCCAATCCTCCCCAGCCTACAACTCTTCCTTCTCTTGGGTGGATATTAGTGCTAAATCATCCCTTTTTTCCACTCCCTCAGCGTGCACCTCGTCTCCCTCCTGCTGTCAGTCGTGTTCGGATTTTCGTCCGGGGCCGCGGCGCTACAAATCCGCCGCGTTGGACTCTCACAAATGCCAGGGCCGTCAGGAGAGGCGGGGAGACCCAATGATACGCTCAGCTACCCGCTTCTCCAATACCTTCCTCTCGCTCAGGACAGAGAGAACCACACCTACCAACACGAAGACTCCACGGTGACCCAGCACAGCCACCAAGATGAGTTCGCCTACCCTCAGCACCACCACCAGCAAGAGCTTTCCTCACTTGCCTCTCCTGCCGTCTCGCCACAACTCACCCAGAAAAATCTACGGGTATGTCCCACCGAGATTGGTATTAAGGTGAGATCCTCGTGTTTGCTATACATACTTTTTCTATCATTAGGGAGAGCAAAAAGTGTTGTAAGGTCATGACGGGAACACTGAAATTGACCTCTTCTTTGCCCACTCTTCTCTACTTTCTGTTATAGGTGGAGTGATGGCGGACTATTTATTTATATATATTTTTTATTATTACCTTTGAGTTGCTTTCTTTACTGTAAAAAATAAATAGTGGAGAAAAGTCTTTGCCTGTACCTATTCCATCACGCTTTAACACTGAAATTGACCTTCTTTTGGACACAACTTTTTTTTTTTTTTTTTTTTACAGGAGTGCTAGCGGGCTCTATTGATTTTTGCCCTTTACTGTAAAAAAAAAAAAAAAAGTACCGAAAAATTATTATCCGTACCCCTTCCATCCTCCTTAATTTATAATGCTCCTAGAAACGCTGTGTGCCCGAGTGCTGTGCTGGGAACGCTACTGTCGACAGGTTGAATGGCGATGCTAATATCCTTCTGATGCTAATATCCTTTTAGCTAATATCCTTTTGGTGCTAATATCCTTCTGATGCTAATATCCTTTTAGCTAATATCCTTTTGGTGCTAATATCCTTTTGGTGCTAATATCCTGTTGGTGCTAATATCCTATTGGTGCTAATATCCTGCTGGTGCTAATATCCTGCTGGTGCTAATATCCTTTTGGTGCTAATGTCCTGTTGGTGCTAATATCCTTTTGGTGCTAATATCCTGCTGGTGCTAATATCCTTTTGGTGCTAATATCCTGTTGGTGCTAATATCCTTTTGGTGCTAATATCCTTTTGGTGCTGATATCCTTCTGGTGCTGATATCCTTTTGGTGCTAATATCCTTTTGGTGCTAATATCCTTTTGGTGCTAATATCTTTTTGGTGCTAATATCCTGCTGGTGCTAATATCCTTTTGGTGCTAATATCCTTTTGGTGCTAATATCCTTTTGATGCTAATATCCTTTTGGTGCTAATATCCTTTTGGTGCTAATATCCTTTTGGTGCTAATATCCTTTTGGTGCTAATATCCTTTTGGTGCTAATATCCTTTTGATGCTAATATCCTTTTGGTGCTAATATCCTTTTGGTGCTAATATCCTTTTGGTGCTAATATCCTTTTGGTGCTAATATCCTTTTGGTGCTAATATCCTTTTGGTGCTAATATCCTTTTGGTGCTAATATCCTTTTGGTGCTAATATCCTTTTGGTGCTAATATCCTGCTGGTGCTAATATCCTTTTGGTGCTAATATCCTTCTGATGCTAATATCCTTTTGGTGCTAATATCCTTTTGGTGCTAATATCCTTTTGGTGCTAATATCCTTTTGGTGCTAATATCCTGTTGGTGCTGATATCCTTTTGGTGCTAATATCCTTTTGGTGCTAATATCCTGTTGGTGCTGATATCCTTTTGGTGCTAATATCCTTTTGGTGCTAATATCCTTTTGGTGTTAATATCCTTCTGGTGCTAATATCCTTTTGGTGCTAATATCCTGTTGGTGCTAATATCCTGTTGGTGCTGATATCCTTTTGGTGCTAATATCCTTTTGGTGCTAATATCCTTTTGGTGCCAATATCCCTTTGGTGCTAATATCCTGTTGGTGCTAATATCCTTTTGGTGCTAATATCCTGTTGGTGCTAATATCCTTTTGGTGCTAATATCCTGTTGGTGCTAATATCCTTTTGGTGCTAATATCCTTTTGGTGCTAATATCCTGTTGGTGCTAATATCCTTTTGGTGCTAATATCCTTTTGGTGCTAATATCCTTTTGGTGCTAATATCCTTTTGGTGCTAATATCCTTTTGGTGCTAATATCCTTTTGGTGCTAATATCCTTTTGGTGCTAATATCCTTTTGGTGCTAATATCCTTTTGATGCTGATATCCTTTTGGTGCTGATATCCTTTTGGTGCTACTATCCTTTTGGTGCTAATATCCTTTTGGTGCTAATATCCTTTTGGTGCTAATATCCTTTTGGTGCTAATATCCTTCTGGTGCTAATATCCTTTTGGTGCTAATATCCTTCTGGTGCTAATATCCTTTTGGTGCTAATATCCTTTTGGTGCTAATATCCTTGTGGTGCTAATATCCTTCTGGTGCTAATATCCTTTTGGTGCTAATATCCTTTTGGTGCTAATATCCTTTTGGTGCTAATATCCTTTTGGTGCTAATATCCTTTTGGTGCTGATATCCTTTTGGTGCTTATATCCTTCTGGTGCTGATATCCTTTTGGTGCTAATATCCTTCTGGTGCTAATATCCTTCTGGTGCTAATATCCTTCTGGTGCTAATATCCTTCTGGTGCTGATATCCTTTTGGTGCTAATATCCTTCTGGTGCTAATATCCTGCTGGTGCTAATATCCTTTTGGTGCTAATATCCTTCTGGTGCTAATATCCTTTTGGTGCTAATATCCTTTTGGTGCTAATATCCTTCTGGTGCTAATATCCTTTTGGTGCTAATATCCTTCTGGTGCTAATATCCTTTTGGTGCTAATATCCTTTTGGTGCTAATATCCTTTTGGTGCTAATATCCTTTTGGTGCTAATATCCTTTTGGTGCTAATATCCTGTTGGTGCTAATATCCTTTGGTGCTAATCTCCTGTTGGTGCTAATATCCTTTTGGTGCTAATATCCTTTTGGTGCTAATATCCTTTTAGCTAATATCCTTTTGGTGCTAATATCCTTTTGGTGCTGATATCCTTTTGGTGCTAATATCCTTTTGGTGCTAATATCCTTTTGGTGCTAATATCCTTTTGGTGCTAATATCCTTTTGGTGCTAATATCCTTTTGGTGCTAATATCCTTTTGGTGCTAATATCCTTCTGGTGCTAATATCCTTTTGGTGCTAATATCCTTTTGGTGCTAATATCCTGTTGGTGCTAATATCCTTTTGGTGCTAATATCCTTTTGGTGCTAATATCCTTTTGGTGCTAATATCCTGCTGGTGCTAATATCCTTTTGGTGCTAATATCCTTCTGGTGCTAATATCCTTTTGGTGCTAATATCCTTCTGGTGCTAATATCCTGTTGGTGCTGATATCCTTTTGGTGCTAATATCCTTTTGGTGCTAATATCCTTTTGGTGCTAATATCCTTTTGGTGCTAATATCCTTTTGGTGCTAATATCCTTTTGGTGCTGATATCCTTTTGGTGCTAATATCCTTTTGGTGCTAATATCCTTTTGGTGCTAATATCCTGCTGGTGCTAATATCCTTTTGGTGCTGATATCCTTTTGATGCTAATATCCTTTTGGTGCTAATATCCTGTTGGTGCTAATATCCTTTTGGTGCTAATATCCTTTTGGTGCTAATATCCTTTTGGTGCTAATATCCTTTTGGTGCTGATATCCTTTTGGTGCTAATATCCTTTTGGTGCTAATATCCTGTTGGTGCTGATATCCTTTTGGTGCTAATATCCTTTTGGTGCTAATATCCTGTTGGTGCTGATTTCCTTTTGGTGCTAATATCCTTTTGGTGCTAATATCCTGTTGGTGCTGATATCCTGTTGGTGCTAATATCCTTTTGGTGCTAATATCCTGTTGGTGCTGATATCCTTTTGGTGCTAATATCCTGTTGGTGCTGATATCCTTTTGGTGCTAATATCCTTTTGGTGCCCACGCGCGGTGCCGGGAACACCACACTCAAGAAAGCAAATGGCGGTGTAATCACGTTAGACAGCTTATGGCGCTACCGGGAACTCTACACTCGAGAGAACAAGTGGCGGTGTGTATCCTTCGTAACCACCTTAGACCCCCTTTGGTGCTACCGGGAACTCTACACTCAATAAGACTCTTGCGGTAATTCCATTTTCCTCGAACCCCGGACCTAATGATATCATGACCGCCACTGATGCTTTTTTTTTCGGTAAAGGAGACAGCTCAAGGGTAATGTAGAAAGATCAAACTAAGATGGCCAGTAAACGCTTCTCCTCCAAAAGCATACAGCTACTGCTACTACTACTACAACTACTAATACGACTACTATTACTATTGCCTCAATAAATCACTCTTTTCCCTTCCTTCCTTCCGTATCTTATATTCCTCCATACTCTCTCTTCTTCCCTCACTCATTTCCCTTCCTTCTCTCATTCCGTACTTTATCTCTGTCCTTACTCTTTCCCCTTTCATTCCTTATTGTCCTTTCTCCCATTTCTCGCTACCTTCTCTTCTTCCTCCATCTCTTCCTTCCCTCACTCCTTACTACTACTAATAATAACGATAATAATAACAATAACCAAGGTACTCCTGATACTAATATCATCCCGGCTATTCCATGTCCCACGAGCCCCCGGTAAGGTTACACGGCCACGGCTCCTTGGTGCTCCGCGTGACGGCTGGATATTGCCCCGCTGATAACACCGCCTTAGAGCCTGGCGCTTAATCTCCCCGCCAGGCGATCAGTTTAGATGGAGAGATCGCCCGCCAGCAATGTTGCCGAGCTGAAGCGTTAATTACAGTTCATCGGATCTGTCTATTTTTTTAAGTGATGGCATCGGTGTACTGGCTCTATTTATTAGCATTATTATTGAAATTCGTGAACGGCCATCAAGGGGAGAGTGCCTGCCTCCTCCCTTCCCGCGGCCACACTGCACACGACTTCCTACTCTCGTTCATCCCTATGATACAAATCCTTTAACGCAAGTTATCCAGCATCTTTACTCTTTCATTCTTCCTCAGTCTGTATTTCTCTTAAGTAAGAGTTGATCAAGATCCTCAGGCTTTCAGGCTTTCAGGCAGGGAGTATGAAGGCACCTCTCTGACCGAATCAGACACTCTCTTTCGGCTGGTATAGTTGTCCTCTGCGGGAGCAACCACATAGCGGGCTTATTTTTTTCCCTCTTAAGCTGGCTCGTTTACTAGAGGAAAAAGTATTTTTAAGCGATTCCAGGAAGACTATACAATGGAACGTGCCGCACAGTCTATTGTTGGCACTATAAATAACGGGGCTTTGTTACTGGGGCAGGTGTACTGGTTGCCAGACGCATTAGCTAATGGTGGTGCTTTCAAATGTGACTCATCATTCATAACAACGGTGGGGAGGCGGTGCCTGAACGGATAGCGAGACGGCGCCGCGCTCAGGAGGACGCGAGTTCAATCCCCGCCCGGTGCCACCAAGCTGGGATTTTTCAGCCGCCGCCGAGTGGCTTAAAACTACCCACATGCTGTCCAGAAGACCACCTAGCAACCCGGACTCTAGATTCTATGATTAAAGATGAGCTCCGGGAGGGCAGCATGAGCCAACGCAAGATGGCGCCACTATAAACACTCGCCTGCGCCAGAACGGGCTGGGCCGACCATCAGGCCCCACCGGGAAGAAGCCTTGGGCCGACCATCAGGAATCCAGGATCCACCGGGAAGAAGCCTACCGGCGCAATAGGCAAAGACGTAAAAAATAAATAAATAAATAAATAAATAAATAAATAAATAAATAAAATATTCCGAGCATAATGTTCAACTCATGAAAAGGGTTGATGAGAGAGAATGCTGTTGCTATTGCTGCCTGCCTATCTGATTGTCTGTCTGTTTGTCCAGAGACAGGTTGGATCTCGCTAAGTCGGCGGCCTTTAGTTATTACTCTCATCAAAAGAGGATGACGAGCAAAGGGACGTAAATATTCTACAAAACTGTAGCCTATTGTTGAAGGATCGGCTATTCCCCGAGGAGGTTACGTGCTGGCGGGGAGGCAGACGAGAGGTGGAGGACACAAAGAAGGTAGTTAAGCCCTACTGAGGGAGAAACATGGAAGATAAAGTAAAAATAAACCATTGTTGCTTTTAACGAGGTCTGCGGCACGGGTCTGGTCTATTCTCCCCGGGAACTTCTTTGACCCGCAAAACATGTGTGTGTTCAGATATCATGTTGAAGGAAAGTCCTTTTAAGAGAAGATAAATGAAAGAGAGAAAAGAAAGAAAAAAAGGGAGAGAGGGATTAGTTCGGGGGGCGTGGTTGGAGGGGGGAGATTCCGCGGAAGGATATACTGTATACTGTATAATCTTGGCGCATACAAGTCGGTATTTTCAGACGCTTCCACGCTTCATATCAGCTATTTCCAAAGCCCTAAAAGGTGATCAATCGGGTCCTCATAAGTGCTTTTTCAGGTTCAAAATACAGAAGAAGGGTCAGACTACCACCAGGGCCACTAAACTACCCCCGGAAATGCCCCTCACTCCAACGAAGACCTTGTTAACCTGGTAGCTGCGGGGATCATGCTTCTTAATGGTCCCTCTGAGCGAGAAAAATGAGAAAAAATCATCACTCACATAAACCATTTCATAATATATATCAAAGCATATGTGATCAGTTCATGTATCATCTATTTTGGGGGGGTTATATCATGGCACAAATTTGGCCCGTCGCTGCTAGACGGTAAAGCCACAAATTTGGCCCGTCGCTACTACCGGGTTAAATGTGTGTAGGCCTACTTGGGCGCTGAAAGGTTTGAGCATACGAACCAAAGGCTTTTCCCACGAACTCGACGGAAAAGGAAAAGTAACATGAAAACACTCTGGAAAACTTCCCTCCACGTGCTCGCCTCCACAAACAGGAAGATAAAGGGTGCCCCTCCCCTCACCCTCCCCTCCCCTCACCTCGCTGTTTGTTTCCTCTGTACCTTTTCCCGGTTTATCCATGCGCGTGTGTCCCCAACGGCTTCCTCACCCACACTTTACATTCACCCAAGGCAAAACAAAACTATTAGCTTTCACGTGGATGGCATTGTTATTATTGTTATTATTATTATCATTATTATTATTATTATTATTGTTGTTGTTATCATAGTTATTTTTGTTGTTGTCTCTACGATCTTTTTTTTTTTTGGTAGCGTTGAGGATGTTATTTTTACCATTGTTAAATTTATTGTTCATGTCGCTGTCGTTGTCATTAGCGCAACTATTATTAACTTCATTATTACAATTATAGTTATTATTAGATATTATTATTATTATTAGTGGTAGTAGGAGCAGTAGTAGTAATAGTGGTAGCAGTAGTAGTAACAGTAACAGTAGTAGTAATAGTAGTAGTAGTAACAGTAGCAGCAGTAGTAATAGTAGTAGTAGTAGTAGTAGTAGTAGTAGTAGTAGTAATAGTATACCATTGACATCACCACCACCGCCACCCTCACGTGAGCCCACGTGTAAAAAAATGTAAAAATATTTATAGCAACGCCAGACACGTGACACCAAACCTGGCCTTTCAGCACACGGCTGCCTCTTGACGGAGCCCGTTTTGGTTTCCCTTCCTCTCTACCCTTTCTTTCTTTACCTGCTTCCTTATTTATCTTCCTCACATTCCTCCATAAATACTCTCTCTTCTCCTCTCGCATCGTTCCCTTCTTTCTTTCATTTCGTATTTTATATTACTCTCTACTCTCTACTCTCTTCCTATTCATCATTTTCCTCCCTCCTACTTCTCCCTACCCCCTCTTATGTCATTTCTTAATTTTCTTCTTCCAATTCCTTCCCCATTCCCTTTCCTTCTTTCCATCCTTTCCTACTCCCTCTGCCCTTCTCCTTCCTTATTTTCTTCCTCCAATTTCTCCCTGCCCTCTCTATCTTCCTCTCTCCCTTTCATCCTCATTATTCTTCCTCCTATTCCTCCACCCTATCCCCTCCTCTATCTCCCTTCCTACTTTCATTTATTCATTATCTATTTTCTTCCATTCCCTCCTTCCCTTCCTCCTTTCCCTTCCCCTCATACCGTTCCTCTCCTTCTTTCCCTTCCCCTCAACTCTCCATCCCTATCCTTCCCAAGCACCATCGCTTTCATTTCCGACACGAGTGCAGGGAAGCTCACGTGGTCTTCCCAACCCTATAGAACTCTGCAGGTGGAGCATTAGTGTAGGAACAAATTTCAACAACTTCTGAAATTGTAGCTTCCGTTGCTAGAAATAGGGGAGGCGCGGAGCTGCTGCGGAAGGAGTTCGCTTTTCCTTTCTGAGCCTGTTGGTGGTGGTGGTGGTGGTGATGGTGGTGGTGGTGATGGTGGTGGTGGTAGCAGTGTACATCAACCCCAAACTTTATCCCGCATCACAGCATAAAAATAACACACGAGGAAACTCCGCACTGAATGGACTGAACTTTGCACTGCCTCGGACACGCACACAGCAACGCGGCGTAACACGTGCTTACATGAGGGACGTGTGTCTGTGTAGAATGTAGATGGTTCCTTAGCCCGGTAGCAGCGGGGATCATGTTTCTTAATGGTCCCTCCAAGCGAGAAAAATGAGAAAAAATCACCCCTCACACAAACCATTTCATAATATATATCAAAGCATTTGTGATCAGATTATGTATCATCTATTTTGGGGGGTTTATATCATGGCACAAATTTGGCCCATCGCTGCTACACGGTAAAGCCACAAATTTGGCCCGTCGCTCCACCCGGGTTAGAAATATATGACAAATATATAACATTTACGACGACGCCCTGCTCACGTGGCCTGCCTAAAGCCCCCTGGAGGAAAGAGAGAAGGTCGTGTCGTCCCAATTAAGCGAGATCGTGACCCCAAGCTAACCGCCGTGAAATTTCCGAACATCATCATCCTCAAAAGTCGCGGCAAAGAAGAAAAGTTGTAGGAGCAAAAAGCGGTTCAGCATACGTGACCACATATTATTTTTATCATCATGCACACGTAAATAGCCTGTGATGTGCAGCATGAAAAAAAGGAAGCTTGGTAGTATAACGGCAAAAGGGAGGCTCGGTGGGGTGTGGGCGCGGTGTCAAGGCCGTCTTGGGGGTGTGCGAAAAGAGAGGGTGCGAGTCCCGCCCGTCACTACAATATTTAGTCATCGCCGAGTGGCTAAAGGCAATCCACATGCTGTCCTAATGACCACATATCAACTGTCCTAATGACCACATATCAACTACCAACTACTACTACTAATAACAACATCAACCTAATGACCATATATCAACTATTCACTGTCCTAATGACCACATATCAACTAATCACTGTCCTAATGACCACATATCAACTAATCACTGTCCTAATGACCACATATCAACTAATCACCGTCCTAATGACCACATATCGACTAATCACTGTCCTAATGACCACATATCGACTAATCACTGTCCTAATGACCACATATCGACTAATCACTGTCCTAATGACCACATATCGACTAATCACTGTCCTAATGACCACATATCGACTAATCACTGTCCTAATGACCACATATCAACTAATCACCGTCCTAATGACCACATATCGACTAATCACTGTCCTAATGACCACATATCGACTAATCACTGTCCTAATGACCACATATCAACTATTCACTGTCCTAATGACCATATATCGACTAATCACTGTCCTAATGACCACATATCAACTAATCACTGTCCTAATGACCACATATCAACTAATCAGTCCTAATGACCACATATCAACTAATCAGTCCTAATGACCACATATCGACTAATCACTGTCCTAATGACCACATATCAACTAATCACTGTCCTAATGACCACATATCAACTAATCACTGTCCTAATGACCACATATCGACTAATCACTGTCCTAATGACCACATATCGACTAATCACTGTCCTAATGACCACTGTCCTAATGACCACATATCAACTTTTTGACCTCTCTTTCGGCCACCTCTTTGGATTCTTTCTAGGAGCAGCAAGTAGCGGGCTTTTTTTTTATTATTGTTTCCTTTTTTTGAGCCCTTAAGCTGTTTCCTTTGTTGTAATAAAAAAAAAAAATCAAGAGGACCAAGTGGAGCTCTGGGAGACAGCATGAGTCTAGCAGAATGGTGACACTTTAAAACACTGACCTGCGCCATTAACGGTCTATAGGGACGACCATTAGGCGCTATCAACAAAGCCTACCGGTGCTATAGGTCAAAGGTATATTAATAAAGGAGTAAAATAAATCTGAAGAGCCACACTGCACGTTTACCGTGACTAGCGGCAGGATAGACGAAAAATGTATCCTGGCCGATGACTTCAGTGCACCGGGGAAGATAAACAGTTAATACAGGTTCTTACTTACTGCATCGTTCACCTCCGTATCTTTCCAATGAGATTATAGCCCGTAAAATACACAAAGTAATAATATAAAGCTGAACACGAAGGAAACTAAAGGGGCTATTACACTGGGCTAATTTTTCGTGGATCTTCAGACAAACCACGATTTCCGCTGGCGTGGTTCTCATTTGTTTCGTGTTGTTGCTGCTGATGATGATGGTGAGTAATACCGTCGTCCCTCAGTGAAATCTACCGTAGCTTTGGAAGATCGTGGACACGTCAGAAAACCACGGAAATATGAGAACCACGCCAGCGGAAATCGTGGTTTGACTGAAGATCCACGGAAAATTTGCCCAGTGTAAGAGCCCCTTAAGAAGGCAATTACAAATATACAGACAATGATCTTTTTTGCTGCTGTGTGTAGCTCCGTACCCAGCCACCCAATCACACACACACACACACGCACCAATAATCATTCTAACACATTTTACAACTAAACTTTTGCAGATATTGTCGCGGTAGTGTTATGTTCCAAGGAATAATAACAAGTAAGAAAGGCATTAGGAACACTCCCGGGAACCGCCTCGTCTCCCTTACTGTATGACCCGAGCGTGGCCATTACGACACGGACACGAAAGAAATTGTATAGATAATTACCGAGACACTGCTAATGGACTCCGAGGTGACACTGGTCTGGTAATGGACCCGGAAGAAAGTTAAACCGTTAACGGAGCCAAATGGAAAACAGTTAGTGGAGTCAAATGGGAAAGTTAATGAAGTCAAACTGAATGGTTTATATAGTCAAAAATTAAAGTGTTGCCTAAGTTCATTTAGAAACCATCAATACCAGACGGTGTGAAATTTAAATCCCCACTTAGAAACTACTTTTACATGCATAAGAAATAATAAAGCTGAAGTCTGTGTGTGTGTGTGTGTGTGTGTGTGTGTGTGTGTGTGTGTGTGTGTGTGTGTGTGTGTGTGTGTGTGTTGTCTTTACATCTCGCCGCCCCCACTTTACTGTACTCCTTCTCTACCTCCTTTCTCGAGCCAGCCTCGCCTCTGCTCTCTTTCCATCCCCTCCAGCGCCCTCTTTCCCCCCACCTTCCGGAACCTTCCCCCTGTCCTATCATCAGAAGGGGCGGCACATTCTCCGTCCTATCACCAGGCACATTCTCCAAGGGCTTCTTCCCGCTACGTGTTACAGCCGGGGCGTCACGAGTGATAATATAATCCTCCGCCCTACTGGCTTTACTGTTATTGTTATTGTTATTATTATCATTACTGCGAGCTCCATTGTTGCTGTGACTTACTTAGGTTGGTATTATAAGACACGTTCGCTTCTCGCATCAGTATTTCTAAAGGTCAAAGAGGGGATCAATCGGGTTCTAATGTGTGTTTCTTTAGGTTCACGGTACAGAAGAAGGGCAAAACTATCACCAGGGTCAGAAAACTACTACTGGAAATGCCCCAAACTCCTACGAAAGCCTTGTCAAATATGTGTACTTGGGCAACGAAATGAGACTGCTTCTACTTCTATTACTACTACTACTACTACTACTACTACTACTACTGTTATTACTTGTTTTGAGTAACGATGAATTTGAAACCACATACATGAAATTCAAACAGCATCGCACATTACCTTACAAATTCACACTAAGTAGACACACACACACACACACACACACACACACACACACACACAGTCTTGATTTAGTTACCCGAATGTTTCGTCCTACATACGCGCCACCTTCGGAGTGTTTCGTTCGTTCGTTCGTGTGTGTGTGTGTGTGTGTGTGTGTGTGTGTGTGTGTGTGTGTTTGTTTGTTGGTGGTAATGACAAAATAGCGAACAGATAAGCTTTACAGGGAAGGAGACGTGTGTGTGTATGTGTGTGTGTGTGTGTGTGTGTGTGTGTGTGTGTGTGTGTGTGTGTGGTTGAGATCTATTTTCGTCTTTTATTGCATTAGCTTTGTCCCAGTTTGGCCGACAGCATTGTGGGTCGAGGATGCCGAGCCGAGAACTTGACAATAATTTAAGGTCGGTTTCATTGTTGCTGTTGTTGTTTTTATTGTTGTTGTTGGTGGTTGTGGTTGCGGTGGAGGTACTGTTCTTGTTGATGTTATTTATTGTTATTGTTTTTGTTGATGTGTTGTTGTTGTTGGTCGTTATTTTGTTGCTGTTTTGTGTTGCTATCGGTGTTCCAATTAGGACTGCCACAAACCTGCCTTTCCCTCCTCCTCTTACTCAATAATAATAATAATAATAATAATAATAATGTTGCAGCCAGTATTTCCAAACAGAACCCAATGAAGCGTAATGGGAAACTATATTAATAAGGAAATTTGTTGCTATGTGACTGTGTGTGTGTGTGTGTGTGTGTGTGTGTGTGTGCGTGCATGCTTGAGTCCAGGGAATCAGCCACGCGTGAGAGCCAGACAAGCGACACACACACACACACACACAACTTCTCTACCTCAACAACACCGACCAGACAGAGCCGAATTTCCCACCTGTTACACCCATCAATAATAATAATAACAATAATAATAACAATATCTGGCAATCCTACATTCATACCTACTCCGAAATATTTCCAAAGTGTATGTCGTGGGGTAGGCCTATATGAGCCATCTTGTACGCAGCCTTCCAAACAGTACACTAAAATATAAAATAAAACCTGAGGATAGAAAATTAGGTATTGTCAAAATAAAAAATGTATATACGATCTAATTTTTTGCGTTGATTTTATTTATGCTTCAGTTAAATTTTGCTGAGTATTCATTTTTTTAACACAAACTCCAATTGGATGACTGCACACGAATATTATTTTTCCACGGTGATCGAGTTGTCGGGTAAAAATATGTCTCAATTTTTACGTATTCTGTCGAAATCCAGCTTGGGCCCCAGTGAATTATTTATTAGGTATTATTCCTCTCTCTCTCTCTCTCTCTCTCTCTACTTATTTTATCTCCTACTTTTCTCTTTGCTTTCCTCTCTCAGTTCTCATCAACACTGGTCTTCCCTTTTTTTCTCTCCATTCCCTCTCTACTTATCTTCTCTCCCTCCCTTTCTCTTGCCCTCTTTTCTTTCCTCACTCCGTTGTCATCTACACTGTTCTTCCCTCCTTCTCTTGCTCTCCCTACTGCTCTATTTACCTCCTTTCCCTCCCTTTATTCCTTTTTATCTCCCTTGTCATCTATACTCGGCACCTCCCTATTCCTTTCCTTATTTCCTTCCCTCCAGAAACTATGACCTAACTTAATTGAGAGAGGAGTAAGAATATATAGTTACTTAGTATTTCAATTATACTACTACTACTACTACTACTACTACTACTACTACTATTTTTATCATTATCATCTTTAACCTCAACCTTTTCTGTGTACTTGCAGCTGAAGGAGGTCTTGTCAACGATCGTGCTGACGTCATTCGTAACCCGCCCGATGCCCGTCTACACAACAAACATGTCCCACGTCACCGTCACCTCCGTCACACCCGTCACCTTCACCGTCACCACCTTCAAGACCCCCCATGCCTCCGTCGTGGTCCTGTCCACTACCAAGGTAAGGGTATGTCTGTCACCTGTTATTATGATCACCTGTCCCTTTGTGTTGTGAGGTAATTGAATGCATGTGAAAGGGATATTTGTAAGTTTTTTTTATTTGTTTATTTATTTTGATTTCATTTTGACATCTATTTAATTATCTATCTATATATCTATCGCTCATCTAGGGTATGTCTGTCACCTGTTATTATGATCACCTGTGTTGTGAGGCAATTGAATGCAGGTGAAAGGGATAATTGCAACTGGCAGTCATATTTTGTGTGCCAATACAGTTAAGTTAGATTTAGTTTGGTGAGGTTCAATGAAATAGATAAGAGAAACAGCAACCTGGTATCACTACTCTGTTGTAATTGCTTTCTTTACAACAGGAGCAATTCTTTCAACTACTCCTTCCTCCCTCTCTGGAATGGAAACTACGCTTTCGCTGACAGAGGGGGCACCCTTCTCAACAACTCTTTCTTCTGTTACGGAAGGAGTAATCTTTTCTACAACCGTCTGATTTGTCACAACGGGAACCTTTTCCTCTGTTTCAACAACAGGGCCTTCTTCGTTCCCTTTAGAAACAGTGACAATCTCTTCTGTCGCTGGAGGAGTAATCTTTTCTACAACCGTCTGATTTGTCACAACGGGAACCTTTTCCTCTGTTACAACAACAGGGCCTTCTTCGTTCCCTTTAGAAACAGTGACAATCTCTTCTGTCGCTGGAGGATGAATCTTTTCAACAACCGTCTGATTTGTCACAACGGGAACCTTTTCCTCTGTTTCAACAACAGGGCCTTCTTCGTTCCCTTTAGGAACAGTGACAATCTCTTCTGTCGCTGGAGGATGAATCTTTTCAACAACTGTTTGATTTGTCACAACGGGAACCTTTTCCTCTGTTTCAACAACAGGGACTTCTTCTTTCTCGTTAGAAACAGTGACAGTCTCTTCTGTCGCTGGAGGATGAATCTTTTCTACAACCGTCTGATTTGTCACAACGGGAACCTTTTCCTCTGTTATAACAACAGGGACTTCTTCTTTCTCGTTAGAAACAGTGACAATCTCTTCTGTCACCGGAGGGGCAGACTGTTCAGTAACCCTTTCTTGTGGGGCATTCTGCTCAATAACCCTTTCTTGTGGGGCATTCTGCTCAATAACCCTTTCTTGTGGTACATTCTGCTCAATAACCCTTTCTTGTGGTACATTCTGCTCAATAACCCTTTCTTGTGGTACATTCTGCTCAATAACCCTTTCTTGTGTCACAACAGGAACTTTTTCTTCTGTCGGCGATGGGGCAACTGTTTCAACAACCTCCTGCTGAGGGACTGCCGGTACTTCTCCTTCTGTCACCGAGGGGATAATCTTTTCAACAACCTTCTTCTCTTCTGCCACAACAGGGACTTCTTCTTGCTCCTTAGAGGCACTTACGATCTCCTCTGTCACCGAAGGGGCAGCCTGCTCAACAACCTTCTCTTTTGTCTCAACGGGGACTTTCCCTTCCGTCACCGTAGGATGAATCTTTTCAATAACCTTCTTCTCTTCTGCCACAACAGGGACTTCTTCTTGCTCCTTAGAGACGCTTACGATCTCCTCTGTCACCGAAGGGGCAGCCTGCTCAACAACCTTCTCTTTTGTCTCAACGGGGACTTCCCCTTCCGTCACCGTAGGATGAATCTTTTCGGCAACCATCGCCGGCGTCACAGCAGGGACTATCTTTTCAACGACGTTACCTTCTTGAATGACAGGGGCAGCACTTGGTTCTTTTACGACGCATAGGCTACGCGTAGCATTTGTTTCTTCAGCCTTTTCTTTTTCTTCCTTAATCTTGTTTTTCACGTCATCAACTTGGTGTTTCAAGTCTTCAATTGTTTCATTAAGATGTTTTTCGTTACGAACCTCATTGATGTCGCTATCACACACATTCTTTTCGACTTCTTTTTGAATTACAGTTTCTTTCTCGACATCTTTTCCATCATCCTTTTCTGTAACGTTCTTCCTTTCCACAGATGTCACCTTGGTGCTTTCCTGTGGAGAAAGCTGTTCCTTCTCTTTAACTAACACTTCATTCGTTATATTGCCGGGCAGAACCTCCTTTATTTCCTCTGTTAGTTCTACTTTCTCAAGTCCATCATCCTTTTCTGTAACATTCTTCCTTTCCACAGATGTCACAATAGTGCTTTCCTGTGGAGAAAGCTGTTCTTTCTTCTCTTTAACTAACACTTCATTCGTTATATTGCCGGGCAGAATTTCCTTTATTTCCTCTGATCGTTCTACTTTCTGAAGTCCATCATCCTTTTCTGTAACATTCTTCCTTTCCACAGATGTCACAATAGTGCTGTCCTGTGGAGAAAGCTGTTCTTCTTTCTCTTTAACTAACACTTCATTCGTTATATTGCCGGGCAGAATTTTCTTTATTTCCTCTGTTAGTTCTACTTTCTCAAGTCCATCATCCTTCTCTGTAACATTTTTCCTTTCCACAGATGTCACCTTGGTGCTTTCCTGTGGAGAAAGCTGTTCTTCTTTCTCTTTAACTAACACTTCATGCGTTATATTGCCGGCCAGAATTTCCTTTATTTCCTCTGTTAGTTCTGCTTTCTGAAGTCCGTCGCTCTTTCCTGAGGCGCCAAGTTTTAACTCGGTTTTGTTTTCACCTTTGTCGTCCGCCCCTACTTTTGGACCGATAAGATTTGCGTCTTCATTGTCCCGCGGCTTTTCCTCAGTCGTATTGGTGGGAGGTTGTACTATCAATTCCTTCTTCATAACAACTTCCTCCTTTACTTCATTGCCCTCTTCGTCCAATACCTTTTTAACGTCCACTGTTCGTGCTATGGTCCCATTATCTGGAGTCTGTCCCGTCATGGTTTCACTTTCGGTCACAGATTTTTCACCACTTTGTTTACCGTCCTCATCTATATCGACCGTGGTTTCCGAAGTCTTTGTTACAGTTCCGTTGGGTGCTACGTCAGACTCCGTCGTCTTCTCAACAACTGTCTTTTTTCCGGTTTCATGTCCCATTTCATCGGTGTTATCTAAGACCTTCCTTTCTATGGTCTTAATTGTGTCGTTCGGAGGGATTCCCAGTCTTGCCAATATCAGATCAATCACATGCGGTGAATCATGGAGTCCCGCCGCGTAAAGTTTTCGGTACTCCCTGAAGGCGGCCTGCACCAGGGCGGCACAGCGGGTCTCCTTCTCCGGGAGCCCCCGGAGCCCCGCGTCCCCGGTACTGTCGGCGAGGGGGCCCAGCCCCAGCACGATGATCGTCCAGAACACAAGAAGATTCATAATTGTTGAGTGAACGTTTATGAAATTAAGAACACTTGCGGTTGTGTGGCAGAAAACCGCTCTGGGATTGAAAACAGAATGGCCTCCGGAACACAGACCGGGCATGGAAAATAATCCTCTCGGGTCTTCCTCCGTTACAGGAACACACACACGACGGCGAGGAATTGGGATGTAAAGTCTGGTGTGTGTGTGTGTGTGTGTGTGTGTGTGTGTGTGTGTGTGTGTGTTAGGGAGGATGCGAGGCTCAGGGGTCCGTAACAAGGATGTTTAACGTCACATCACTTGGAACTCCTCCGTTTCCCCTTCCTTCCCGCTCATCATTCCCCCCCCCCCCTTCATCTCTCTCTCTCTCTCTCTCTCTCTCTCTCTCTCTCTCTCTCTCTCTCTCTCTCTCTCTCTCTCTCCATTTCGTTCACCAAATGTCCCCAGCACCAAGAGGATCGTCCCAACAGCAAAGAGCTTCATTGCTGTAATCTGAGGTTTGAAAGTTTTTGAAATCCTCATCAGTTTTTTTGTTTATTATTTCAGGTTATGTTCGATTGAGTTTGATTGGATTGATTAAGTTCAAATGTTTACGATAAATATGTGTGATACGCCTCAGTGACTGATATCGTCACTGAGGGCGGAGTAACCTCAACATTCCCCGAAAAACTACACAAACAATGCCCTTTACTCACACCCAAGGGCGCGGCGTGTTGAATTATTGCCTCATCTCGACCAATGGGATCGGAGCATAGCCGCTGTACACTATTAGGGCTCGTTCACACTACAAGCAGGGCAGGGCAGACGGTTAGTAGGGGCTATTTATTTCATTATTTTTTCTCCTTTTCTCATTTATTTATTTTGGTTCTCTCTCTCTCTCTCTCTCTCTCTCTCTCTTTTGCTTTTCCTGTTTTCTTTCCTTTCTCTTACCCTGTTTCCTCTTCTTCCACAGTTTCCTTTAAATTTCCTACGTTTTCCTTCCTGATTCAATTCTCTCATTTTGTTTCCCTTGTATTTGCTACCTGCAAGACTGTGTTAATTAATCAAGTCCACCTGTTCCTTTCCTCCCTTTGTGGGGGTGGGGGGAGGGGGGCCGATAGGAGGGGTTATCGCTTTCCTCTTTCCTGAGTTGTTTTCTTCTTCCTCCTCGTTTCTCCGCCTCTTTTTAATGTCTGTGCTTTTTCTTTCTCACAATCTCCGAAATTGCTTCTGTTGCAGTCTCTCTCTCTCTCTCTCTCTCTCTCTTGTAACCAGTGCAACCCGTGAGCGAAAATCTTCATCACGGCAACAGTATAAAAAAATATCCGTGCAGTAAAACCCTCCAAGGAAAGTCTGTTATACCTTTTTGTTATTAGAAACGCCGCCTCCGAGGGAAACTAATCGAATGTTTCCAAATACGTCATGGCTATAAAAATGCGGATTCCAAATCGTTTATACTCGATGACACGACGCGAACGAGATATATTGACGCTGAACTGAGTGTAAACAAATATATTCAGACTGAACCAGAGTCTCTTTCACCGGCGTCATTCTACGAGGATGGAATAAGCTCCCACCTCGAGGGATTCAGTGCAAAACGACTGATTCATTTAAAATAAACTCGATCTCCCCGCCGCAATATTCGCCAGGGCAGAGATGCAACGTTTCAGCGGCCATGTCAAGTCGGTGCGGTTAGACAGACCACGTAGTCGGGACCATGGAGTATGTCTGGTCTGAACGTCCGTGTATATCTATGTAAGTATTAATATGTGTAAATCTTTGTAAGTACTAACCCCCCCCCCTCCTTTAACCCTATCCGATCTGAGGGGGTACATATCTGCCCTCCCCTTAGGCGCTTCGATCAGAACGATACACGTTTTTTTTTTTTAACTTTCCACTAGCTTCTTTCCACTCATTATTCATTATTGTTTTACACTATTGATTCGGTACCAGTACTAAGTGTTCATGAACGTTATCGTTGTTCAGATAAATGAGTACGATGCTAGGTGTTCCGAGCGCGAAAATTTGAAAACGTCGGAGCGGATAGGGTTAAACGTTGACCACCACCACTACCACCACTACCACTACCACCACCACCACAAACACGTCCTCTTCGTGTTCCAAGGTGGTGGACACAAGCGTGACGGTCCAGTCCCCTTCCTTAGTGACCACCACCAACACCCCTTTAAACCTTGACCACCACCACCACCACCACCAAAAACACGTCCCCTTCGTGTTCCAAGGTGGTGAACACGAGCGTGACAGTGCAGTCCCCGTCCTTCGTGACCACCACCCACCTGCTCACCAACACGGAGGTCCTGGTGCACACGATCACCAGCACCACCGTCCTCACCACCCTCACCACGCACCTCATCACTCTGCCCCTCACGCACCACCTCACGGCTCGCCAGACGGTCACCACGCCGACGCTGCTCACCTTCACGGAGTCGCTCACCAGGATCGTCACCACCTCGCAGACGGCTCTTGTTACTAAGGTGAGTTCACGGCACCGAACACCTGTCACCTCACCTGTTAATTAATTAGGGCCACCTGTTTGTGTCGTTCTACCGCCCTCCATGTGCCTCCCTTCTTTGTCTGTTTTGTTCTTTGTTTTAATTTGACGTGTTTTTTTTATTTTTCTTCTTCCGGGACCAGTTTCTATTTTGGGGGATTTGCTTTGAAATTTGATGCCTCCGCTACTGTTTTCCTGTGTAGCCTTTGTCTTTGGTAAGGGGAATAATGGGGGGGGGGGGAGGTCCTATTGTTTGTATTTTTCTTACAATTCCTCTCTCTATAGCTATTACCTTTTTCAAAACACCTAATTATCTCGCCTTCTCTTTCTATTGTTTTGTACTTATTTTTGTGTTTTCTCTTCTTTTGTTCCTATGTCTTTTTTTCTGTTTTTTTTAATATTTTTCCTTGTGCTTTGATTTTCCACTCTTATTTTTTTTCGCCTCTTTCTTCTGTGGTTTTCTGCTTCGCTTTGTGTTCATAGTTTTTCTTCCCATTGTTTCTTCTCTTTTTCGTACAGTTCCTCGTTTCTATTTTTTGAACTTTTACTTTCAACTTTTATTTCTTCCACTTCCCTCTTCTATTGTTCGGCACCTCTCTGTTCTTATTTTATTCCTATTGTATCTTTTCTTTTTTATATTTTTCCTTGTTTCTATATATATCTTTTATCTTCCGCTATTAATTCGCTCGCCTCTCCTGTTGTTCTCCTGCACCTCGCCTCTTATTTCCTACACTTTTTATTTCTTTCATAGTCTCCCCCGTGTCTATATTCAGCTCCATTTTCACCTGTCAACTGTCAACTCTCTATTAGATTCACCTGTATACCTCGCTTAATTGTTGTCTTTTATTTCCCTCAGTTTTTTTTTCTTTCACCTCCCCAGTTTATATTTTTGACTAAATTGATGTAGTCTCTCCCTTCTGCACACACTCCCTCTCTCTCCCTCTCCCCTTCTCGTCCCTTCCATTCTGATGTTTCGCACTGACTCACTTTTCCCTTCTCTACTTTTTTATTTCCTTGCTGCTATTCACGGCTTCACTGGTAGTTGTATCTTTTCGTACGTTTATCATATTTCCACCAGCTCCACTTTCTTCAACCGGCCTCTTGCAGACTCCTTACGTTCTTATGCTCTTGTGTTCTTATGTTTTTCTTTTATTTTTGCTTGCTACTCTACTCTTCACGGCTGCACTGGTAGTTATATCTTTTCGTACGTTTATAAAATTTCCACCAGCTCCATTTTCTTCATATTTTTCTTTTATTTTTGCTTGTTTCTCTTCTCGTCTCCTTCACTCCCTCTTCCACTCCTAGCAATAATAATTTTCAACTCTCCTCTCGTCCCCTTTTCCCTCACTATATATTTTTGGTTTTGATTTCCTCGCTTTTCCCTTTCATTGTTTTCCTTTTATCCTATGTTATGTTCGTCTGCCTCCTCCTTCCCTTCGCTTTACCTTTCCATTGTCCTTTCTCTTCTACCCTATTCATCAACCTCGCTCCTATCTCTCGCTTTTCCTTCCACTGTTCTTTCTGTAATACCCCCCTCATCGACCTCCTTCCATATTCCACTAGTTTCGTTGCCCTTCACTGTCCTTTCTTTCCTATGCAACCCATCGCCCTCCCTCCCTTTCTCACTCCTGTTTTCGTTTCCTTTCACAGTTCATTTCTATCCTACGCCACTCGTATACCTCGCTCCCTATTCCACTCCTTCATCGTTTCCTTTCACTCTTTCTATCCTACGCTACTCATCGACCAGTCACTATTTTCCAGCCCTTTCCAGACCTTCCCTTTCCTCAACTCTATATATATACACGTGACTCGTCTGCTATGGTGGAATGTTTTGCTGACCATCCTTCAATGTGACACAGCGGAACAGGCCAATGAAATCCTTCCGTTAACTCTAAGACTCGGCTTCCTCTTTCACACTTCCTCCGGCTTACAGTCACGTTAATGCTATTTCTGTTCATCAGCGCCTGTGTTTTTGTTTTGTTTTTAGTCTCTCTCTCTCTCTCTCTCTCTCTCTCTCTCTCTCTCTCTCTCTCTCTCTCTCTCTCTCTCTTATCTTTTATCCTTTTCCCTCTCTTTCCTTTCCATCCTTTTCCTTCCTTTTCTGTTCCTTTCTTCTCTTTCCTTGTCTTCTTGTCCTGTCTTGTCTTCTCTTTTATCATCTCATCTCTTTTTCTCTTCTCTCCTCTCCACCCAACCCCCCGCCGCCCTTCCTTCCGCTCCGACTCCACTGATGCCGGCCCAGCACGCGCGCCTTCGAGTGGCTGACGTCAAGCTGGTAACCGAGACGGAGCGACTCACCCAGAGCTTCACGGCCACCAGCACCTACTATGTGCAGGCCATCAGGGCGGCCTGCTGACGCACGGCGAACTGGGGCGGCGGGCAATTGGCGGCCTGGGAGGTATTCAGGCCAATGCTCAGGTAAGTTTGTTGGATGGAGGTGATCGTGGTGTGGGTGGTGGTAGCAGTAGTAGTAGTAGTAGTAGTCGTAGTGATGGTGATAGTATGAATGATAGTGTATGTTATTTAGGGGTATTGGATGTTATTGGTTATGGTGATGATTCTTTTTGTTGTTTTTACTGTGATGTGGAACGTGGCGGTGATGATGGTTGCAGGGATTGTTTTCCGATGCTGTGGTGACGGTGGTGGTGGTGGTGGTGTCAAATAGTGTTGGTACCTATAATAGTTGTGGCGAAGGTGGTGGTGGTGTTGGTGGTGGTGGTGGAGGTAGTAATGGTAGTATTAGTGAAGGCGGTGATGGTCAAGATGTTTGTAATGGCGTTTTTTCTTCTTTTCTTAAAATTAAAAGAAACTTCAATAAATGGCCACCAAGACTATGTTTCTGCCTCAGCGAATGTTCACATGGAGGAAGTGGGGGTCGAGTTGCTTCAAGTGAGTCAGTCATGTTGCACCGAGCCACTGAAGGTATAAGTTTATGCCATTTTCGTCCTGCAACGTTGGTGAAGAAAATTTGGTTCCGTCTGTTTATTTGTTTACATATAAGCTTTGTGCCATTTATTTTTCGAGACGTGCCGCCGATCAGAAACAATTTGGATTTGTCCACATTCGTAAAGCCATTAGGAATTTTGAAAGATTCGATCAGTTTCCCACGAAGGCGACGTTTCTGAAGAGAGGACACGTTGAGATGAAAGACTTTCATCGAAAGGTTTCTTGCACAAGGAAGAGATCTTTGTTGCCCTACGTTGAACACCTAATTTAGTAATGTCCTGCGCATGGTGGAAAGATCAAACCTGTAAGGTCTGACTAAACTATTGTATAGTGATAGTATTACATTTTTATACTTGCATGAGAAATTTTGATAAAGTCCAAAATTATATTCGGTTTATTCCCTGCATCAGTGCACTACTGTGAGAATGAGGTTTGACGTGATATTGATAATCAGGTTCTTGACACACTGAACGCTATGGAGTTTCACTACATAATATTTCATAATCAAACCTATTTTTGTATCAATTTAAACAACCTGGTACTTATCTAAGACAAAGGGCAACTCCTATCTAACAGAACAAGCTAAAATTGTACATAAATCTTCTTTTCTTTGTCTTGATCTGAGATGACCGAGTTCCCAATCTTCGTGCCGTCAGGAACGGGAGGGAGGAACAGGAGGAGCATCAAGGGGGAGTAAAAATATCGTCCTCGTGCCTCCTCCCGCCTACAGTGGTGCTAACGACCTCTCATTAGCGCGTGCCGTGGAGACCCCCCCCCCCCCCCCTTTGAGTGCCCACACCCGGGACACTATACACTACTGTTAATGAGCGACTCTGTACTTGATCTGTGGTGGCCCCGTCTCGGGATACTGTTGTGAGCTAATGAGTTGTTTGTTCCCTAAGCCGTTTCCTAGCGAGCAAAGTTGCGAGGTGAAGGAAGGAGAAGAGGGGACGAGGAGTTCATTCAACTTAAACACAGACGAAAGCAAGTAGATGTGGGGCCAATTAAGTTTATTTTTGCTCTTATACAGTTGTTTAAATTTTAACTACCTACAATCTTTATTAATTAGAGATCAAGTGCTCCTCACCTGTGTAGGCAAATTAGGAAACAGTACCTATTATTAGCTATGTTTTATGAGGAAATGTTACTTCGAACTCAAATCTCATTACACTATTATTCTGTTCCTCATTGCATAACTCAGTACACCCAGAACTGTAATCGTATTAAGTAGGCGCCATGACGGGCCCCTCAAGCAAGCCTACCGGCGCAATAGGCGTACACGTAAAAAAAAAAATAATAAATAAATAAATAAATAAAATCCCCCATTTACCAACAAACTTAATCTCACGTACCCATGTGTGTGTGGGGGGGGGAGGGGAGGGGGGAGGGGGGGAGTGCAGACCAGTTGGAGACCCCCTGCTAATAGGCCTAAATATTATTCCAGCTTAATCATCTCTCATTACTGCTATTGCTATTAGTTATGTATACAATATCAGTTCCGGCAAAAATAGTGGAAATTCATTACTAAATAAATAAACGAGTTCTCTTTCCATGTGGAGGTTGAACGTGAATATCGTATTTTTCGTGCAGCAATGAAATTAACTTCAGCAAATGGGAGGGTTAATTATTAAGCTTGAAATCAAATATGCTGCCAGACACGACATTGCTTCCTGTTATTAACCTTTCACAAATATACACTTTTAGCTCTATTGATATTGCACAACATTAATTTGAAAGCTGTGTAACTGATCCTCACCATGTCTAATACTTATTGATATTACAGCAACCATGGTAGATAAATGGACACACACACACACACACACACACACACACACACACACACACACACACACACACACACGAACATAAGAACGCAAGGAGTCTACACTAGCCCCCCACCCCCTCTCAGACACACACACACACACACACACACACACACACACACAACCAAACCTTCCACACCTACGCAAACCTATGCACACACACACACACATCACCACCAAACCTTCCACACCCACACAACCCTACACACACACACACACACACACACACGCACCTGGCTCCCCTCCCTCCTCCCCACACACACCATACACGCCTACACAAGCACATATAAGCGATAATCAAGCAACTTCTGCCCTTCCCGCCCACAGGAGAGCACGGCCAAGTGGTCTTCCCGGCTCAAGAGGCTCTGGGCACACCTGTTTTACCCACGTGTGATGATCAGGCTCGCGAACTCCCTCACTGCCTTCCTCCGCCGCACCCTGAACCCCACCCTCGTTGCGTACCTCCACATACACTTCTTTGACATTTAGAAAAAGATCCTATTCATATATACATTACGCGCATCTATGATAAAAAGACAAAACTCAGTGTGCTAATACTTAACTCTGTCTTCCGATTTTAGCTTAGTGTTGTAATATTTGTTGAATAAATAATGGGAAGATAAGTAGCCTAGCGTTTCTTTCTCAAGCACTGTATTTGTTAAGTCATTCGCCCTAAATGAAAGGTGTTACTTATGCAAAAGTATATTATGGCAGATGAGAGAAGGAAAGAACGTGTGTATCGGCACTACCAAAATAATTGAAAAAAAAATTGCTTCTTTGTTAACTTGGTGATTGCGTGTGTGTGTGTGTGACGCAGAGTAAAAATCTTGCACTTGTCACCAGGAGTGTGGGTGGGTGTTTGTGACGCAGGGTAAAAGCCTTGCACTTGCCACCTTGTGTGTGTGTGTGTGTGTGTGTGTTTGTGTGTGTGTGTGCGTGTGACGCACGGTAAAAACCTTGCACTTGTCACCTTGTGTGTATGTGTGTGTGTGTGTGTGTGTGTGTGTATGTGTGTGTGTGTGTGTGTGACGCACGGTAAAAACCTTGCACTTGTCACCTTGTGTGTATGTGTGTGTGTGTGACGCCAAGGTGCAGAGAAAAGCCTTGTACTGTCACTCACACTGCCGGTGGGGGCGGTGAGGAGAAAACGACATTAGGCAAACTAGGTGCAGAGGGACTGATATTCTCTCTCTCTCTCTCTCTCTCTCTCTCTCTCTCTCTCTCTCTCAACTCATGTATACTAACACTAGGTAAACACTCACCCACACACTCCGTAATGCAGTAGTTAGCGTGATTTACTTTCAACTGAGAGGCCCCAGGTTCGATTCCCGGGCGGAGCGGAGACGGATGGGCAGCCCCCTTTAATCCGTGCCCACTATCCATTTTTTTTTTTTTTTTTTTTTTTTACAGTAGAGGCATCAGTTCAAGGGCTAAACAGTAAACCCTGGGTGAGACGTTTCAGCCATACCCAGAGATCCACCTTTTGAGTCTGTTGCTTGGTCAGTCCATGGTAACTTACACACACACACACACACACACACACACATTTCCAACGTACACTGATATAGTAAATGTGGATGGAGTATCAAATAACAAAAGAGCAGATGCAATTTTTTTCTTTTCAAGTATTCCAGAGCTGCCATTGCACACACACATAGGAGATTAAGTTTTGGGACTACACACACTACAGAGGAAGTTATTAGGTTATATGCATCACCTTTTCTTATCTATATAATGCAGCACCAAATCTCAAGTTGTTGTCGGGAGCAGATAGATCAATACCTGGCTTACATGTTTAAGGATGTCATCATTTGTGTGTAAAATGGTTCGGGGATTCTTATTCAGCTGGAATCCTTTTGTAAGGCGTTATATTACTTTTCTGGTGTATTATTGCTTTCAGTTGCCTGCAGCTGGTGTAGAAGGGGCTGCAAAATCCAATAATGTAAAAAAATCGCATATTTTCTCCAAGTTATTTACCACCGCGACATGTCGGAAGTTGATATTAAACATCCCCGAAAAATAAAATATATATGTTGTACACCATTTCCAAGTGGTGCTTTTGGTGCGATTGGTGTGGCCTGTTATATCATCCCTCCTGACTGAGCCTGCAAGATTATGAAATTTAGTCAGTTAATATCATGACTTCAAATATTCCCCTGACACACTTCAGACATATTATTTAATCAGTATGGAATCCCAGACCTGTTATGGCTAACCAATTACGTTTTGCCATGGGTTAAATTTCTGATATGTAACTATGATTATGAGTTTGAAGTTTGTAGGTGTGCAAGCGTGTGTGGGTGTGTGGGTGGGTGAGTGTGTGGGTGTGGGTGGATGTTCTTAGCTCATTGTTCTTATCCATTTGTATTTTTACAGAATTGAGCAAGGCTTGTACTGTTTCCTTTTGTTAACAATTTTGTCGTACATTTCATCATATTGTACATGTGAATATTTTTTTTGTTAGTGTGTGTGAGCGTCAGTGTGTGCCACAGTGCCACAGTGAGCACCACAAAAGTCTCGCCCGCTCATTTCACTTCAGCAGCCTCCAATAATCTGCGTCCCCTGCCCACCCAGTGTCTGTCAGGGGTGGTGTCCTGCCTCCTGGGTGAATGTGGGTGGGAGGTTCAAGCCGCAGCCAAAGAGCGCCAATCTCATTCAGGGAGGGTATACCTACTGGCTGGTGATCGCAAGTCTATCGCATGATCAGACCATGGTGAATTACTATTACCCCCACCCACACCCACATCCATCCACTCATAAGTCAAGACAGGATGAACATACTGATTGAAAACCCTTCACTTCAGGCAGTACGGTAAAGACTCAGTATGTTGCCTTGCTTTCCAGAAAAACTCCAGTCCAATCTTATGTTTTTTTATTTACAGATCTAGTGAGGGCTTTGTTTTTGCCAGCTGTATTAAGCTTACATATTCATTAACTAAAGCTATCTCTTTCATGACGTTTTCCATTTGGGCATAATTGTTGAACAACCTCGGGACACGGGGCCAGTGTGACATCCAGGTTACCACATTCTACCTTTCCCAGGTTTCCAGCAGTCCGAAAGGGAGGATGAAAAGCTGAGTGGCACCGACTGCCCAGGTTGGCATTTGAAACCTTGCCCTGTGAATTAGTAGGTAGGCTGCTAACTGCATACGCCTCTGTGGTGCAGTGCTTGGCGTCCCTGTCTACAAATCTGTGGCCTGAGTAGTTCTAATCCCAGCCTAGGTAGTCAGCATGCAGCCCACCCAGCTGTTTATCCTATCAATAAATAGGTATCTCAGAACACCTGGGGAAAGTAAGCTGTGTTGACCTGGATGTTTCACCGGCCCTGTGTCGGGTTAAGGGTTCTTCACCACAGGCTCAAAGGCCCAATGAGACAGAGATGAGCACCACCGTCAAGTATAGCTATAACATTTGCTCCCAATTTTGCCTTACCATTACATGCCAACCCCTGCACCACCATCTAAATCTAAATGCAATGGCGAACATATGAATTATCTTCAGCTTGTATGATTTAATTTACAGGATCTGAATGTAACTCATTTATACTAAAGTAATCAGCGAAGTTCTTTTCTAGGCTTTTATGAAATGAAAAACCTCCCTATGCCTGCTTGCTACCCTCAGGCTTATTTCTCCAGCCAGATGTAAGGCTACTTTTAAGCAATTTTTGCCCATTTGATATCTGCAGTTCTTCCATGAATGCAATAATAAATCAGCTTCTGTTCTCAAAGTCTGCATTTGTAAGTGCAAAGATTCTGTAACCAGTTGCCCACCAAGGCTGTTGCTTGAGCAAGTCAATGGCTCCTCCAATGAAGTACATAGGATGGGAAGGCTGCCTGCATGGAGACTTACCCAGAGAAACCCCAGGGTTTGGGTGTCATAGTGTGGGGAAGGTGAGGTGTCCCATGGAGTAGGTCTATGCCCCTACAGACTAATTGATTGATTTAGTTATTTTATTAGTGTTTTATTTGTGTTTTATTTTGAGCCATAATAAGTTCTAAAAAGTGAAACTTAAAATGCTGATGGATCATCTTTTCAAGAGAACAGCTTTCCCATTTATATGTATGCCACAAAATTTACTAATGATGAACCTTTACAGAATCTCAATGATGGTATGCTGACTTGCATGAGGGATATCAGCGGTGAACTTGAGGAACCCACACACACCTTAGAGGCTGCACAACCCATAACTGAGACCAGTACCCATTCACTGCTGGCTGAGCAGAGGGCAAGGATTAGAGAACCTAGGGTGGAGACTGATGACCCATCAGTCTCCAACCCGCCTGGGAATCTGACCCAGGCCCTCTCAGTTGTGATGCTAGCCACAGCACTACTGCGCTCCATGTCTATGGGGGTGATGGTTGACTTATTTACCATAGCAGGAGCTGTGAGGGCAAGCAAGGCCTTCTCTCAGAATGCCTTGGCTTGAATGTAGAAAGCACTTATCAGAACACAAATGTATGGCCAATTCCCTCCCATAAATGGATTGACCAAGAACTTGCACTTCTGAGATCACACACATACTCAAAATTAATAAATAACAAATGCATAATACAGTAATAATTGTTGTCTTGCTTTGTTTCATGTTTAAATAAGGGAACTTGTTATACCAGCGTCTCAACCATTTCAGGCAGGCAGACGGGGCAGTCCAGCACCCCTGACCCTGGCCACCATCTAGCATATTTTTCAACCCCCAATAACTCAAAAACTATGTGATTGCGACGCATTTCGTGTCCCCCACCGAAAACCCCCATGGGCCCCCTAGACTGTTTTGGTCGAGGGGGGGAAAACGGCCAAACACAAGAATTATACCCAAGCAATTTCCAAGCACCTCCTACCATTGATTTCAGCACCCCGGGTTAATTAAGAAACACTGTGTTGTTGGGTAAGTCACATACAGCAATAAACTCGGCACGTACCTCCTGAATAAAGATCAGAAAATTAAGAGAATTACATCAATGCATAAACACAATTAAATAATAAATTCAGAGAGAGAGAGAGAGAGAGAGAGAGAGAGAGAAACACACACACACACACACACACACACACACACACACACACACACACACACACACACACGACAAAGAACAGAGACACAGAAAGCGACAGACAGAACATAAAAACAGAAAAACACATAGAGATACAGATAAAGACGAGCAAAACAAACAAAAACACACATTCAAACACTTACACAATGGCGTCTAGCAGTACTCGTGTTCCTCCTCCTCTCCCCTAAGACATCCCATCACTCCTCGCCTCCTGCAGCAGTATTTGAGGCTCCCAGCACATCGCCATTGCACAAAACACGGTTCAAAACACACGAACGCCTCGAAGCAACCAACCGCCATAAACACTGACACCAACGTTGCCAGATTGTCGTACTCTGGCCTCTTATATTTACCCGACCCCAAAACTGTCTCCTGGGCCCCAATACCTAGATTCCTTCACATTTATAGTTAAAATAGTTAATTCTTGATATTTCTTGGGAATAGTTAGTCGTCAAAAACCGGTAAATACGCGGCTCTGAGTACGACAATCTGGCAACGGTGCCTGACACACCGTTGCCAGATTATCGTACTCAGAGTCTCATATATACCGGTTTCTGTGCCATAGAAATTGCCAGAAAGCACCAATAATTAACCATTTTAACGATAACTATATATTAAGGCAGTAATTGGGGTCGAGGAGGCAGTTTTGGGGTCGGAAATTGGGAAACATAAGCAGCTGAGTACGGCAATCTGGCAATTTTAATATACATAAGGGGGCAACCCGCATGTTCTCATTGATATTGTGATTAGAATTATCAGAATGTGAACAAACAGTGAAGAAATTAAGTATATTACGTCTATTATGTCTGGTGTACGATAATGACACGGAGCAGGAAAATGCGAAAAATAAAAGAAAATAAAGTTTGATATAACAAAATGGGTTGTACAAAAATACTCTATCAATCAAAAGAATTATTTATATGACAACAGTCCCCACCCCGAAGTTTTAGAAGAGGATAGGACGTCACAACAAGAAGACTAGCTAGCTGCGCCCCGCTTCATGTATATTTCTTTAACTATTTGAAATTAAGATAAGAGTATTTTTCCTGCTGTGAATGATTGTTTAGTGTTTTTAAAGTGGCATGATAGCTTTAAAAGGGATAATACAAGCATAACGACGCCAGAACAACAATGAACACCCTCGGTCATATTTCAAGGGGAGGAAGAGGAAGGCTACCCCGCCACCTCTTCATTTCTCCACCCGTCTACAGGTAACATAAGAGTATTTTCCCTGTTGTGAATGATTGTATGGTGTTTTTAGAGTGGCAGGACACATTTGGTCGGGGTAATGCATGTATACAGCTGGTTGGGTAATACTTTATAAGAAGTCCGCCTCACCCTCGCCACTCCAGCCCCCCTACCCCCCAAGACAAGCCTGGGGAGCTGTGGGGAACAAGGGGCTTGGGGGGGGAAGCCAAAATCACTGAAAAATGGGCTTCCAAAATTTCCCTTGAAAAATCCCTAAATGAAGGAAAATTCCCTAATCTCGAAAGTAAGGAAAGTACCAACTTTATAACCTAACAGCCCCCCTCGCCCCCCTGCTAACCAAGGGGGGATGCGCCCCCTCTGGACCCCCCCACATGTATGATGCACCGGAAAATCGTTTTTTGTTTTTATTTGGTGGGGAGCATATTTAAACTACTCCAACCAAACTTTACGACCTGCTAACGAGGGGGTTTCGCCCCCCTCGCCCCCCCTCCTAACCAAGGGGGGCGGCGCCCCCCCTGGACCCCCCCATGTAGGGAATTTTCCTTAATTTAGGGATCATTCAAGGGAATTTTTGGAAGCAGGGGGGGGGGCCAGGGGGGCGCAGCCCCCCTTGGTCAGGAGGGGGGGCGTAAGGTTCGGTTGGAGTAGTTTAAATATGCTCCCCACCGAAAAAAAAAAACGATTTTCCGGCTCATCATAAATGTGGGGGGGGTCCCCCCTTGGTTAGCAGGGGGGCGAGGGGGGCTGTTAGGTTATAAAGTTGGGACTTTCCTTACTTTCGAGACTAGGGAATTTTCCTTCATTTAGGGATTTTTGTAGGGAAATTTTGGAAGCCCATTTTTCAGTGATTTTGGCTTCCCCCCAAACCCCGGCTCCCCACAGCTCCCCAGGCTTGTCTTGCGGGGTAGGGGGGGCTGGAGTGGCGAGGGGGGAGGCGGACTTCTTATAAAGTATTACCGTTGGTTGGAAGGCGGGTAAGGGGCTCACCTTCCTATCATCAACAAACGTACTTTACTGTCCTGCTGAGGCTTTTTGACAGGTTGAATGATCTTATTATTCTTGATTAACAATACTAAGTGGTGCTGGTGCCAGTAAACCTCTGTGGGTATGATATGCTAATGCTGTGAACTAGGTCAGGGAAGCACCCCACATTTCATGGCTATTTTCACATTTGTTTTGATTTCTACACTCTTTCCAATGGATTCATGGGAGGTTTGGTGGTTAGCAGAAAATATATATGACAATAGAAGAGCATGTAGTTAAGTAGAAAGCGAGATATCAACTTGTTAATAATGTCGTCTTCTCCTTCACAGCAACAAAGTTTTGTGCAACTTACAGCAGCTTTTACTTTTAGCAGGAGCTCCCTCTGATACACTTCATCGTTGTCTGGCTTACCCAATAATAATAATGGTAATACCTAGAAATGGATGAAGAGGCAAGGGAGCTGATGCCCACAAAGGGATGCCTCTTCTCAGACGGCATTTAACATGACAGTCATAGATATTTTTGAAGACATTAGTATTGTCACTGCTGATAACCTCTTCCTACAGTTTGATCTAACTCTCGAGGACAACGTGTTCCTCTGATGGGTGCAGTGCCTTGGTCTGTAAACTTTCAGGCTGTAGCCTCTGGTCTGCAGATGTGCATCTGGGGGCAAGTCTAAAGCAGTCCTCATCCGTATCTACCCAATAAATCCTTTGAGGATTTTAAAAGCCTTATTCATGTCCCCCTGCTGCTCCTCTTCATGGTAATAAGGTTCAATCTGTAGAACCTGTCCTCATAAGGCAGGTGAGCAAAAGTGGGCACCAGTGTGTTGGCCCTCCTCTGTACCCTCTCCAGTTTGTCAATGTCTCGCCTGGTGTATGGTGACTAAACCTGGATGGTAAACTCCTTGCGGTTGTGTACCAAGGACTTGTTTACAGTTGAGGCACACTTTATTACATGTAGCACATGGTGTAGTGCCAGGGACTCTCTGTAGAGCACTTGAATGTTTGCCATCCTCATCTTTCCAGCCCAAAGTGGAGTAAGAATAACTGAGTCCTGAATAGTGTCCTGGGATCAAATATTTGCCTGCAGATGAGCTTGCCAAATTTGTTCAGCCCATGCTCCTGTTGTTAGTGGAAGCCTGTCCACACCACGGTCAGGTTTGAATTGCTTAAACAGATTCAACCTTAGTGCTTTGGCTTATGAGATATCCACTCTTTTGTGGGGACTGAAGAGAGCACACAAAAATGTCACATCTTGTAGCAACCTCTGTTGATGGCTCATCGCTAAGATCCAAGTTGATGACGGTGGAAACCACATCAGGGTTTGAAATATTGATGGTTTTGGTGGATTTAGATTTCCCCTTCCCTCTGATGGCCCCTGTTGTATCACACCCAGCCAGTGCATGCCAGATGATGGGGGCAGCTGCCTTTCTAGGTCCCAGAGCATCATAGATTGGCTGCAACAAGACTGTGACAACACTCACCAGTAACCATGATTGATGCAGAATTTCTGGAAAGTTGTAGCACTCTATGAAGAGCCAACAGAAGAACATTAGTGTCCTGTGTGTAGATGTGGACAGTGTCACTGTAAGCTGTAGTATCCACAGCATGCAGGATCATGAGTGTATCAGCTTCTAATGAGTGCTCATAGTGGTAGCAGCCATTATTAGCCATCACTCTATTGTGTGTGACAAAAATGATGTTCCATGTACTGTTGTCAGTCAGTTGCTGAGCCAGGTAGAGTGTGAGAGTCTTCTGTAAACTTACGTGCAAGGAACATGGCCTTATCCCTGATCTTGGTTAATCTTCAACTCTGAAGGATCTTATTTCCTCCAGTTTGCCTTTCTGTCCCCACTCATCAGCACTGCAGGAGGGGAAAGTACTAAGGGAAGCTCAGGTGAAAAATGTACTATCATAATATATATATATATATATATATATATATATATATATATATATATATATATATATATATATATATATATATATATATATATATATAATGAAATTAATAATAATGATTATAACAAAATAATAAAAAGAACAGCAGTAATAAAAACAATAATAATAATAACATTGATGATAATGATGATGGTGATGATGATAATAATAATAATAATAATAATAATAATAATAATAATAATAATAATAATAATAATAATAATGATGATGATGATAATAGTGTAGTAATACAGTACCTAATGATTATTACTTCCTCAAGGTGTATTTGATATATTTAGTACCAAAAGTCTATAGTATTCTCTATTTTAAGTATCAGTTATCTCATTGCTGTTGTGTGACAAGTGGCGTGATAAATGACAATGATAACAAAGATGATGGTAATGCAAATAATAATAGTTATTAATTATTATCTATATTATTATTATTATTATTATTATTATTATTATTATTATTATTATTATTATTATTGTCATTATTATTGTTGTTATTATTATTATTATTATTATTATTATTATTATTATTATTATTATTATTATTATTATTATTATTATTATTTTTATTTTTATTATTATCACTATTATTATTATCATTATTATTATTATCATTATTGTTGTTGTTGTTGTTGTTGTTACATTATCATTATCATCATCATCTTTGTTATCATTCACAATCATTTACAGTGTGCTGCTTTTCATAAGAGAGCAATTACTTCATACCCAAAATAGATCTTAAAGAAGCGAATACCAACACTTTCACGCTGACTGAAATAGCATGCATCCATAGCAAATAACACCAATAAGCATTATACTACACCATTCAGCAAAACTGGGATAGCTCACTGAGTACGTTGAGTTCAAGCAAATATATCCAACCATCTCACACGGTAACTTTATTAAGCCATCATAGCCTTTCAGTACACTCTTTTTGCAACTTCAGTCAAATGGAAAGTTATCCAATTTAGGCGGAGAAGCGACACTGACTCACAATGACGGAGGTCTAGGGGGCTGACTTCAGGGTCGGTATTATAAAACATTTCGGCTTCTTACATCAGCTACTTCTAAAGGTCAAAGAGTGGATCAGTCGGGTTCCAATGTGTGTTTCTCTAGGTTCATGGTACATAAGAAAGGTCACACTACCACCAGGGTCATTAAACTACCCCTGAAAATTCCCACGACTCCTAGAAAAGCCTTGTCAAATATGTGTTCTTGGGCGGCGAAATGTCTTATGATTCGACCCTTGTAGGCTGGTATAATAAGATGCGCGCTTCTTACATCAGCTATTTCTAAAGGTCAAAGAAGGGGTAAGTCGGATTCTAATGAGTGTTTCTTCAGGTTCACGGTACAGAGGAAGAGTCACACTACCACCGGGGTCATAAAACTACCCCTGAAAATTCCCACGACTCCTAGAAAAGCCTTGTCAAATGTGTGTTCTTGGGCGGGGAAATGTCTTATGATACGACCCTTGTAAACACAGTAACAGCGTGAATAATTATCGGGCATTGGGTACTCCTCATCCTCTTATTGCTGGCACCAAATTGTTCCTTTAAATGATAGATATGAACATCGCGTTGCTGGAAGAGAAACACGAGTAGCCATACTGCAAGTCTTATTTATTATTACTTATTCTTACATGCTTTATTACGATGAGGCAAATGGTGAGGTCTACTGTAGAGTATAAAATCGTAGAAGTAGTGGTTATAGGTAGGACTTCATGGTTGAGGGAAGCTGGCGTGTCCCTCGCTTCTGACGCCGCCGGGGCCACACGCGACACGAGTTACTCCAGCAGGTTGAGGCTGAAAATAATTGTTTCCCAGACACCCGAACGCTGCTCAGCTCAGGATGTGTCGAGAGGCCCCTGATCGGCTTTCCTTCCTCCCCTTTGCCGGCTCCCCTCATCGCAGGGTCACGTGTACGGTACGGAGATATTGTACTTCGGCAGCTTTACTTCTGCTTAGGTCTCCGGGGGGGAAGGTCTCCGCCAACGTTCAGTGCGTTGGTTCGTGGAGTTTACGTTCGTTACTTAGCGAGGGAGACAGCGGCTGTAAGAAGTATGTTATCCCCCATCCCTCGCGGGCCAATGGGCGTGTGTCCCTTGGCGTCAGAAGACAAGGCCCATGTCTCTGTTGGTACACTCCACCGGAAGGCCTGAGATGCCGCGGCGGTAAATGTGTCGCGTGGGCTGCCTGAGGATGCTCTGCGGCGGGGCCTTCTTGTGGTTCTCGTGGCAGCCAATGGAGAACAGGGACCACGCTCGACGGAACTGTGACCTGCGGCCTTGGGGGTCGTCGGTCTGCGCGACATTCTTGGCCTGTGAGCTGGAAGGGGATGTGATGGTGGCGGGAGGACTTAGTGTGCGGGAAGGGAGGCGCTGCTTGGTAACCATCCTGCCAGGAGGTAGTGGAGGCAGCTCGTGGCCCTGGGAGAGAGGTCGGGGGCGTTTTTCCCTTGTTGTAGGTGTTGCAGCGGCGGTGGTGGTGGTGCTGGGGACGGGGCTGGATGAATGAGGCCTCAGCGATGAGTTGTACGCGATCACGGATGGGGTGAGTGTGAGGGAGTTGCGGCGCCAGTTCTTGAGTCTCTCCACGTCCGTCGTCTGGCGGGAGGAGGGGCAGCTCATGCTCTTGGGGATGGAGTAGCGGAAGGGCTTGCTCGGGCCGTGCACGACGCAATTCTCGTTAAAGATCAACGCCCGGTCCACCGTCTCCTTCAATCTTGAGTTGTTGGCAGCCTCCTTGTAGTACAGTTGAGGGAGAGGCTTGGAATCCTTATAGGGCAGGTGGTGGGTAGTTGGCTGGGGGCGGGTGACGGTGTGGTCTTTGCTGTATACTTGAGGGGTGGGCCGCTTGGGGCGTGGGGCCTCCTTGGGGTGGCCAGGGTGGGCGGGTGGCCGTGTGCGTGGCGGCGCCCAGGGCTCCTCACTATACATTTGTGGGTGTGGCGGCAACAGCGGCGCGGCGTCACCGTGCACATTCTGGAAGAAAGATTGCCTCTCTTGCGTCTTGCTCAGCTGGCTCCGCCTGCTTTTATCTTGCTTCTTTTTGGCGTCTGATGGAGCGGGGAGGCGCTTATCTCCTGCCTTGCCCGCGACCTTGCCCTGCTGCTGCTGCTGACTGGCGGCCCGCAGCTTGGCCACGGGGCACCGCTGGGCGTGCATGCTCGGCTCCCGGCTTGGGCCTGCAGGAGGAGAGCAGTATAAGTAGACGGTCAAGACGATTATTATCCAAGTTTGTCGTTATATTCAGCCAGTTACTGAATTACGACTGAAAGCCTAGGAGCTGACAATTGAAACCCAGATGTCATATTACATGAAAAAAAGTTTATGTTACAGCCCCTCAACGTCTCGAACTTGTCCATGTCAGTGCACACTACGATGGCTAACAGGACACGCTACTCTTCACTCAGCAGAGAATGTATTAGACAGGCACACAACATACAAAACTGTTCATTTGAAGCTCCAGAATATGGTATTTACTACTCCATTGATCAGAGAGAGGCAATATGACTTCTCCTAAAGACAAACTGAAAGTTTGATCATAGATAGAATGTATCAGGACCCCTCCTCCCGAAATTGACCTCTCTTTCGGTCATCACTTTGTAGGGTTTTTATAGGAGCAGTGAGTAGCGGGCTTTTTTTTTTTTCATTATTGTTTCCTTTTTTTTGCCCTTGAGTTGTTTCCTTTGCTGTAAAAAAAAAAGGACGCTTCTTTCCCCGTGAATCGAACGGAAAACAAACGTTTCTGTGCCATTTCAAGAAATGGAAAGGTATTTAGATTTATCATAAATGCATCTATATACTTAAACAAATAAAGAAAAAGGAAAGTTTCCATACTGCCACTCACAAGTCATGCACTTTGAAATTTTGCTTTTGCGAACTTTACGCAGGAAAATATATTAAATAACGGCAGGCAGCAGACGATTACACAAGTGGAGCGTACAGTATTTTCCAAAACACAGACACAGACGCACACGACACAGTTTGGGCACAGGCTCAAAGGGTTAACACACGCAAACCATCACAAAACACATAACAACAACACACACAGAAAAAAAACACCGAAAAGCAAAAACACGGACAAGAGCGAGCACAAACACAAACAAACACCAACTCGGAGGAGGGAGAAGCCACTAACAGCAGGCGAGCAAAGGCAGTAGGCTGAGCGTTAGCGGCGGGGACTGTGAGGGCAGAAGGGCGATGGGGCGCGAGTGTCTGGTCAACCCTGGGGGCCTGAGGCTTTATCCAAGGGGCCCCGGCACTCCAAGGCCACGCCCCCCTCAGGCATATCGAACTCTTCCTCCTCTTCTTCCTCCTTCTTTGGCTCCTCATCCTCCTTCGCCTCCTTCACATACTTCGACTTTTGCTTCTCCTTCGCCTCTTCTTCCTCCTTCTCGTTCCACTCCTCTCCTCTTCACCGAACCTTTTCCTTTATTCGGGTTCTCCTTCACTTTCTCGAACTCTCCCTCTCTCTCTCTCGAACACACACACACACACACACACACACACACACACACACACACACACACACACACACACACACACACACACACACACACACACACACACACACTCTCTCTCTCTCTCTCTCTCTCTCTCTCTCTCTCTCTCTCTCTCTCTCTCTCTCTCTCTCTCTCTCTCTCTCTCTCTCTCTCTCTCTCTCTCTCTCTCTCTCTTTGTGCCTCCTGACCCACAAATATTTTTTTTATCACGCTACTTTACCTCCTCCTCCTCCTCCTCCACCTCCTCCTCCTGCTCCTCCTCTTCCTCCTGCTCCTCCTCCTCCTCCTCCTCATCCTCCTCTTCTTTTTTTCTTTGGAGCTAAAACGGGTGCGTGCTTCGTCATAAGATTGGGCGATGTGATCAGGCCCCCCTCCCCTTCCGTAACTATCCCTGCCCCCTCCCTGAACCGCCCTCGTCCCCCCCCCCTGCACCCTGCTCCCCCGTGACAATCCCCCCCGAACCCTCCACGTATATTTTCATCGGGTGTTTCGTGAGCCTTTTAACCGGGGTGAGGGGTGAGGGGTGGGGGGGGAGTCCTATAAACTGCCTCCATTATTTTAAAATATTTCTTACTATGATGAAGCAAAGTTTATCATGTTTTTTCCGTACCTGAGACATTGTTTTATGCATGCGAGTGTTTTTTTTTTTTTATGGCAAGGGAAAAAAAATAACAAATAAACAGCAACAACAAAAAAAAAGCCCGTTAAACACTGCTCCGACAAAAGAAAAAAAGAAGAAAAAAAAGGAAGCCAGAAGAGAGGTCAATTTTGGGTGGAAGATCCAATCCTCTCTACTCGAAAACCCATGATTAAAATGTTCTCCGTTTTCTATCGTTGGTCATTGGGGGACTCATATAGAGGAAGCGCGTTGATTCGGGATGCCTTGAACTTAGGGCTCCCGAAAATAGTCTAAAAGGGCAGTATTACTAAACATTTCGTCGGCCAAGTTTTTTTTTTCTTTTACAACAAAGGAGACAGCTCAAGGGCACAAAAAAAGGAAACTATATTTTTTTTTTACAACAAAGGAGAGAGCTCAAGGAAAGTACACACATTTGACATATCTTTCGTAGTTGTGGGCATTTCCAGTAATAGTTTTATGACCCTGCTGGTAATTTGACCCTTCCTCTGTACCTTGAACCTGAAGAAACACATTAGAACCCCATTGATAATAGTTTAATGACCCTGCTGGTAATTTGACCCTTCCTCTGTACCTTGAACCTGAAGAAACACATTAGAACCCGATTGATAATAGTTTTATGACCCTGCTGGTAATTTGACCCTTCCTCTGTACCTTGAACCTGAAGAAACACATTAGAACCCGATTGATAATAGTTTAATGACCCTGCTGGTAATTTGACCCTTCCTCTGTACCTTGAACCTGAAGAAACACATTAGAACCCGATTGATAATAGTTTTTTGACCCTGCTGGTAATTTGACCCTTCCTCTGTACCTTGAACCTGAAGAAACACTCATTAGAACCCACTGATCCCCTTATTGACCTTTTGGAATAGTTGATGTGACAAGCGAAAGGGTTCTTATAAGTTGGGGTGTAAGGGATGGTAGTTACGGGGCTGGATGTGATGAAGAACCGCTGAGGAAGGATGTTACGGGAATCTCCTCCTCCTTCTTCTTCTCGCCTTCCTACTCCTCCTCCTCCTCCTCTTCGTTTTTCTTCTTCTGGTACCTCCCATATGTATAGAGTCTTCATTTTCTCTATTTTTTCTTACTTTCTTTTCATTAAATTCATACTCATTTGCTGTCTTACGTTTTTCTTCATCTTCGTGTTTTTAATTTAATTTCTTCTTCGTTTGTTTTTAGTTGAGTTTACGCTATTTTCGTTTTTTCTTCTCCATTTTCTCTTTATTAATCTACAAAAGTTAATGGAGAGAGAGAGAGAGAGAGAGAGAGAGAGAGAGAGCAAGCAACCCTTCCCCTCCACACCTCACACGTGCCACAGTGGGTCAAATCGCGTCCCTCTTGAAACAGGTCTCCTCCTCCTCTTGTCGGCCTCCTAATTGCATTCAGCCTCCGTCCGTCCTTGCACTCCGCCAAACTAGATTTCACCCACCTTGTTTTCTTCCTCTGGGTTCTTATTCTCTCCCGCCACGTCCTTATTTTTTTCCCCTAACTCGCTCCAAACTTTTTTTTTTCATTTTCTCGTATTCAAGCTCTTTATTGTATTATGTCTATTGTTTGTCCCTGTTCAACTCTTTCTTTTCTGGCCTCACGTCGTTATTCTTTATTCCCTAACTCGCTCCAAACTTCTTTTTATTTTCTCCTATTCAAGCTCTTTAATGCACTATCTCTGTTCTTTGTCCCGTTCAACTCTTTCTTCTCTCGCCTCATGTTCTTTTTCTTCATTCCCTTCCTCGTTTGGGCCTTTTTATTTTCACGTATTCAAACTCTTTATCATTAGTTTTTCCCCTCCTCGCTCCAGACCCTTTTTATTTTCTCCTATTCAAGCTCTTTAATGCACTATCTCTGTTCTTTGTCCCGTTCAACTCTTTCTTCTCTCGCCTCAAGTCCTCATTCGTTTTCCCCTTCCTTGCTTTGGGCCTTATTTTCTCCTATTCAAGCTCTTTAATGCACTATCTCTGTTCTTTGTTCCTGTTCGACCGTTTCTTCTCCGGCCGTTGCCTCCTACTCTATCTCTTCATTCTGTTATCTCTGTTCTCCGTCCCTGTTTTTCCCTTTCTTCCTCTCGGCGCTGGGGTGAGAGAGGGACAAGTTAACAGGTAAATAGTCTGTCCATGATGTGAATGCCTTAACATATGTACGCATCATGCTGTCAGCTATATAAGGAGTTCACTGTTTTGTTCGCTTTTATTGTCAGTATAAGGTAACTTTTTATATATTTTTTATTATCAGTATAACGTAATTTTCTTGTTTTTATTATCAGTATAACGTAATTTTCTTGACCTTTTTTATTGTCAGTATAACGTAATTTTCTTGTTCATTTTATCGTCTGTATAACGTAGCTTCTTGATCTTTTTTATTGTCAGTATTACGTAATTTTCTTGTTCTTTTTATCGTCAGTATAACGTAATTTTCTTGACCTTTTTTATTGTCAGTATAACGTAATTTTCTTGTTCATTTTATCGTCTGTATAACGTAGCTTCTTGATCTTTTTTTATTGTCAGTATAACGTAATTTTCTTTATCTTTTTATTATCTGTATAACGTAGCTTACTTGTTCTTTCTATTGTCAGTATAACATAGCTTTCTTAATTTATTTTTCTACAGTCAGTATAACGTAGCTTCTTGATCTTTTTTATTTTAAGTACTACAGCGTTAGAAAAAAAAACCTGTTGCATAATTTAAGGGATATAACTTTGTGAATCACTGTTTAATACTTCACAATCAACAGTAAAGGAGACCACTACGAATAGGAAATACTGAAGAGAGTCATTTGTTTTGGACTCAGAGAGGAACAAACAAACGCGCTACAAGGAATGACAAAGTGTGGTGCAATTTCAACGCGAGTCCCTGCCTAGAAACAGCTCCCTGATCTCTCTCTCTCTCTCTCTCTCTCTCTCTCTCTCTTCTTTAACTGTGATCGTTTCCTCTGTATCTCTCCCCCACTTTCTTTATTCCGTCTCTTGTTTCCCTCCTTCCTTAACTTCTACCCTTCCCCATCCCTCCCTTCCCTTCCTCCTTCCTTAACTCCTACCCTTCCCCATCCCTCCCTTCCCTTCCTCTCCCCTCCGTCCCTTCCTCCTTCCCCTCCACCCCTCCCTTTTACCCTATCCCTGCCTTCCTTCTCCCCTTCCTTCCATATCTTTTCCCCTCTCATCTTTTTTCTCCCACCCATTTCCCTCTCTCCCTCCCTCTATCCCATCCTCTCCTCCCTTACCACCTCCCCTCGCTTCCACATCTTTCCCCTCTCCCCTCCTTCCTCCGTCCCTCCCATCGCTCCCTTTCCCTCCTCTCCTTCCCCTTTCACTGCCTTCCTTCCTCCCCCCTCTCGACCCCATCTTACCCCCTCCCTCCCCCTCCCTCCTTTCCACATCCTTCCACTCTTGCTCCTCTCACGCAAGGGAAACAAATGACGGCTCAAAGTTAGGATCTCCAAAGCCTCTTATCGCCCTGCCAGCCCCGCCCCGGGTGAAGAGACGGGCGACCTTCAGCGGCGAGGGGGGGGGGGGGGGGGGGGGGGGGTAGAAAAGGGAAGGAAGAGAAAAGAAAGTAAAGGTAAAATAAAGAAAAGAAAAAGGAAAGAACAAGAAAAAGGAGAAAAGATTAGAAAAAGAAGAGAGAGAGAGAGAGAGAGAGAGAGAGAGAGAGAGAGAGAGAGAGAGAGAGAGAGATGATATATAGGTATTCTTTGGTTAGTGTGTGATCCGCTTCCACATCTAGCGCCTCATTTCAAGGTCTTCTAATACTCTTTTTTATGGAAGCTCCGAAGGTCTTATCATTTCACGGCTAGGATCCCACATTATTGGAACATTCATGTGTTGACCTACCACACCACATGGGGCGACCATACCCAGTCGAAAGAGAAACGAAATGTAAGAAATGTATTCAATATATTAAAAAACAACTTATGAATAATCAATAAATATGCTATTATACTACTTTTGTTATTATTTAAAAAAAGAAACGAAAAATAAAAGACGTCAGTGCCAATTGTAAGAAAATAAGTCTTGTGAGCGTTAAAACGTAAGCTGACCTTCTTACTGTATACAAGCATCACCTGCGTACTAGCTCTCTCTCTCTCTCTCTCTCTCTCTCTCTCTCTCTAGTAGTTTTTTTTATTATCTTATGTATTCTATGTTTAAGGAAGGTTTTGTCAATTAACTGCAGTAATACTAAACCTCTCTCTTCTTCATTTTAACATTCTTTTTATCTTTTATATATTTTGTAAGATTTTGTCAATAAACTATAATAATAATTGTTATCTCTTTATTTATTTGTTTTTTTTTACAACAAAGGAGACAGCTCAAGGGCACACACAAAAAGTAAACAATAATAAAAAAAAAGCTCGCTACTCGCTGCTCCCAAAAAGAATCCACAGAGGTGGCCGAAAGAGAGGTCAATTTCCTCCTCACTCACAAATACCGCTCGTCATTATTACTTACTCATTCACCACTCACATCTCACTCCCTCACTCACTCACTCATTCCTTCAGTAACTCGTGTGTGTTGAGGGATACCTGGCTGGCTCCTCTTCCTCTTAAAAGCCTGCTGCTGTCCGTTCGTTCCCCTCGTCGCCAAGGGCAGCGCGGGATCACTGGCACTACCGCGGGATCAGGGAGGAAAACCGATTGCTCTCCATTGTTTGCCGGAAGGATACAAACTAATGTGGAAATTGGAAAGCGGAAAAGATATATTGCTCGTGGGTCATGTCGATAGTTACACGTTTACCTTTCCCTTCCGTGTGTATATTTCCAATCTCTCTAATAGTATGTGGTCCCCAAGTAAAGACGTTCGCCTTTAGCTTCGAAACTAACCATAAAGTGTTCTGGAAAATACTCTCATCGTGATTCCCTCAACCTATTTCAATCTAACCTAACTTTACCTAACGGAACCTGTCACACCTAAACCTTCGAACCAAACCTTACCTAACCTAACCTAACCTAACCTGATGTACCTTGCCAAACCGAACAAACCAAACCTTACTCAACCTGACCAACCTAACCTAATGTACCTTGCTAAACCGAAATAACTAACCAAACCTTACCTAACCTAAACTAACCTAACCTAACGTACCCTGCCAAACCGAAATGACTCGAACCAAACCTTACCTAACCTAAACTAACTTAACCCAACCTAACTTAACCTTACCTAACCTAAACTAACTTAACCTAACGTAACCTGCCAAACCGAACTGACTCGAACCAAATCTTACCTAACCTAACTTAACCTAACCTTACCTAACCTAACCTAACTTAACCTAACCTAACCTAACCTAACCTAACCTAACTTAACCTAACGTAACCTGCCCTGTCCAAGAGGGGCGCCGCATACCAGAAGAGAGATAGGGGATACGCCTCCTGCACACCTCCCTGTTTGCGTTTTGGCTGTTGTTGACTTGGTGATCCTCGTTACCTTTCGTCTTTTATCGATTTCCAGCACCATAAACTCTCCCGTCCATATTTCTGCTTTCATGTCGGCTGTTTTTGACTTTCTGATCCGCCTTTTCTTTCGTCCTGTATCAAAATTTCCACCACAATGAACCCTTCCGTGCACCGCCCTGTTTTCATACTGGCTGTTGTTGACTCCCTGACGTCCTGTATCAAAATTTCCACCACAATGAACCCTTCCGTGCACCTCTGTTTTCATACTGGTTGTTGTTGACTCCCTGACGTCCTGTATCAAAATTTCCACCACAATGAACCCTTCCGTGCACCGCCCTGTTTTTATACTGGTTGTTGTTGACTCCCTGCCGTCCTGTATCAAAATTTCCACCACTATGAACCCTTCCGTGCACCTCTCTGTTTTTATACTGGTTGTTGTTGACTTTCTGATCCTTGTTACCTGGAGACTTTCATCTCAATTTTCCACTTTCTGAGCGCAAAAAACAATTATAACTTTATTGCGGATTCAGTACACGCAACCAACAGCTCTTTACTGGGAATTAGTCTTTAGTCTTTTTGTGCTACCGTTCTAGTAAAGCTTCGGTATCAGCTTGTAGTATTTCATCAGTAAGGAAGCGTTTTGTCAGATTTTGTAGCCTTTCTGATAGCAATACAAATTCTTTCCTTTTAAGGTGTATAGGACGCGGGTTAAAACTGTCCTTCTCTCCTCAAGTCTCAGGTCATGTTGCGCTTAGCGAGCTTTTCTGTTTCCTGGTTTTGTTGCCCTTGAGCTGCTTCAGTTGTTGTAAAAAGGGTCAGTCAGGCATTCATTAATACGTGGAATCTACCTTACCGTGTGATGGAACGTCAGAAAGATGAGAATGGCTGATAGTATGAGCCTTTCTTCCCGTTGCCTGTGGGAGGTTACCGCGAAGAACATCAGGAAGTGGAAATATATAACACTGAGTTTTGCCTCTGCCATCCTGTGTTGCTGCGAATGTAAAGCAAACTTCGAGTGAGAGTATGAGCTTCTCTTCGTACTCCTGTGTTGAGGTCATTATTGTGGACTTCAGAAACATGATAATATTTGAGTTTGTAGTGGTAATGATAGACAAATGGCGGAATATAAGATAGGAAAGAATGGTGGTTGCTCCAGTGATGTAATAGAGATGCAGACACAACAAACAATATATAATGTAATCGGTGACATGGTGAACCTTCCCTCCGCTGGGGTTGGGTTCTTGAAACTCGTGAAAGGAGACAGCTCAAGGGGACAAAAAAAAAAAGGAAACAATAATGAAAAAAAGCCCGCTACTCGCTGCTCCTATAAAAAGAATCAAAAGAGGTGGCCGAAAGAGAGCCAAATTTCGGGAGGGGAGGTGTCCAGATAATGAATGTTTTGCTCTCACAACCGAGCTTAAAGCCTCTGGGCGGTTCCAGGAGCCTTGTGCCTCACTCCTGTCTGGCACATATACATCTATTTGTGATGAGGCAGCAGCCCAGTGATACCAAGTCGCGATCCTCTACGTTGCGACCCTACCCCGGAAAGGCGCCTCGGAGCAGCTTCTCGGTATCGGCTTACTCGTAATACTCTCAAGGGCGGGGCTGGCTGCTGCTGCCGCCCTGCAACCAGACGCTCGGCACTTTCAAGCTGGCACTTTGCTCTCGATACCTTCCAGGCGTCCGGCAGAGCGTCGCCTCGCCTCGTGCCGCGGCGCCGTCTGCTGCCAGCCATTGTAGAACATGGATTGATTCGATCACACCAATACAGTTACTTCACCTATCAGGGACATTGAGCTGAGGCAGAAAGATGAAAAATTGTCAAGAATGAGTATGACTATTAAAGTTTTTTGGCTCTTCTTTTTTTTTTTTTTTTAATTTCTCATAGTTACTTTCCCTGTCAGGAAAACAGTTAGCCTGCCCAGGAACATTAGGCTGAGGCAGAAAGATGAAATATTGTCAAGATTGAGTATGATTGTTAAAGTATTCTGGCTTTTTTTTCAATTTTTCATAGTTATTCACCTGTCCGGAAAAATAGTTAGCTAGCCCAGGAACATTAGGCTGAGTCAGAAAGATGAAGTATTGTCAAGAATGAGTATGATTATTAAAGTTTTTTGGCTTTTTTTTCAATTTCTCATAGTTACTTCACCTGTCAGGAAAAATAGTTAGCCTGCCCAGGAACATTGAGCTGAGGCAGAAAGATGAAATATTGTCAAGATTGAGTATGATTGTTAAAGTATTCTGGCTTTTTTTCAATTTCTCATAGTTACTTCACCTATTAGGAAAAACATTTAGCCTGCCCAGGAACATTAGGCTGAGGCAGAAAGATGAAATATTGTCAAGATTGAGTATGATTAATTGAGTATTTTGGCTTCTTTTTTCAATTTCTCATAGTTACTTCACCTATCAGGAAAAATAGTTAGCTAGCCCAGGAACATTGAGCTGAGGCAGAAAGATGAAGTATTGTCAAGATTGAGTATGATTGTTAAAGTTTTTTGGCTTCTTTTTTCAATTTCTCATAGTTACTTTACCTATCAGGAAAAATAGTTAGCTAGCCCAGGAACATTGAGCTGAGGCAGAAAGATGAAATATTGTCAAGAATGAGTATGATTATTAAAGTTTTTTGGCTTTTTTTTTAATTTCTCATACTACGCAGTTCTGCTATGAGTGCCGGGGTACGTTCGCCAGGCCGTAAGCACCTTTCCAATCAGCTGTAAACGAGTCCAGTACCCCGGAAAAGGTTCTCTGAAAAACTGACTTGACGTGTAAAAATAAAAGTACAGATTTTGTTTGACTAAGACTTATTTCCGACATCAAGCGTTGCTATATTATCGTACTCAAAACATCGCATTTATTTGTTCCAGGGCCAAAAAAATTTCTACCCACACAGATAACGAGATTCCAGCTAAAGTTCTCGTTAAAATCATTATTTATTGGTGTTTGTTTGCGATAGCTGTGTCAGTAACTGGAAAATACGACGTGCTGAGTGGCTGAGTACGATAATTTGGTAACCCTGCCGACATCATATCGTTGTCGCTCAGTTTAATTTTCCACGGTAGCTTTTTCCTTAGAGTACTGATTGGAAGGGCGACCATGGACCAGTGAACACTCCAGCGATCACTAATTACTCACCTGTCCGGCACGCAGGCCTTCACGGCACCACGCACACGACTTTATTTACCGTCAGGCGTCCCCCGCTAGTCCCCTCTGAGCCGCCCGTCGCCTCCTCCCCCCCCCCACACACATTCCTATGGTACAACTTTTCATCCAGGTAGCGGTAAGGACGGAATAAAAGACAGACAAGCCCCAGCGTCCTTGCCTCCCATACCCCGCCTCCCCTTCACGCGCCGCTGCCATGCACATTCCAGGCGCTCAACGGGGCACACTTTTACCTTCCCCTGCTTCATTAAAAGAGGTTATTCCTGCCTCCTCTGTACACACGATGACCAGGTGAAGCTTAGCAGGATGTGGGAGCGGGGAGAGGGAAGGTCGGCCTACACTAACCCAGCAGGAGGCAGTCGTAATGCGCTGCTTGGTGGAGTCAGCGCGGCGGGAGGGAAGGGCGTGGCTGAGTCTGGGCCTGCTGCTGAGTGTTCCTGATGACCCCTGTGGGTGACCTCGCCTCCCAACGCGTCATTTCATCAACATTCTCGCCGCGAATACACGGTTATCATCTTGTTTGTTCCCTCGTCAGCGGTGTGTCGGGCATTGTTTAACTGTCTTCATTTCATATTTTCATTTAGTGTTTGTGTGTTTGTGCGTGTCTCTCCCCACTATCATTTACATCATCATCATCATCAGCATCATCCTCATTATTACCCACTATTATCTCCACATCAAAAGTTTCAGGTGTATCAGTGATGGAGTACAGGTGGATGAGTAATTAAGACTCCCTCGCCTTCCCTTCACTTTACTTTTTCCTGTGGCAGGTAAATCGTCTTATGTTCTAATCCTCTTATCGCCCCAAACCCACCGACTTTTATACCTCTGCTTCTTGCCTTACCCTCTTCCAATACCTCTTTATTTTATCCTTTATCGTCCTCGTCCCCACCATCGTTCTCTTTCACCTCCTTCTATCAATATTACATTTAACCCCTCGGATACGGATTTCCTACAAGAATACATCACCAAGCTACGGGAATGGAACAAAAAGTGGCTGCTACAATTCAAGGGAGAAAAATGTAAAGTCATGCACATTGGGAGGGGATATCCAGCACACCAATACCACATGGGAAACACTCCACTATCCAGCACAGAGGCATAGAAAGACCTGGGACTATATGTTACCAAGCTACCAGTGAAGGCGAAATCTGTACCAATCGCAGCGGACGGGTTAAACATACGCAAATTCTCACATACTTATGGTCAAAGTAGGCGGTAGTAGTTGTAGTAGTAGTAGTAGTAGTAGTAATAGTAGTAGTAGTAATAGTGGTAGTAGTAGTGGTAGGTGATGATGGTTGAAAAAGAAGACAGATATTAGGTTTTTGGTAGCGGCTATAACACAAAGTAAACCCCTATAATTAAATGAACGTAGATAGATTGATTCCACTGAGACTAGATTGTTCACTACTTCAAAAAATTAGTCATATAAAGAACGGAAGCTTTTAATACGCCCGTGTTTGTTGCGCTGTGTGAACGTAAGCCAGTGATGCGTATTTCGGTGTAGAGTTTTTGCGCTCAACCCAAGTGTGTTTCTCTATTCCCAACTGGACACTACTTCCACCACCACCTCCACCTCCACATCCGCCTTCACCTCCACTTCCGCCTTCACCTCCATCTTCACCTCCATCTCCAGCTCCTCCTCCTCCTCCTCCTCCTCCTCCTCCACCTCCACCTCCTTCATCTTCACATCCACTACCACCTCCACCTCCACTTCCGCCTCCACCTCCACTTCCGCCTTCACCTCCACTTCCGCCTTCACCTCCATCTTCACCTCCATCTCCAGCTCCTCCTCCTCCTCCTCCTCCTCCACCTCCTCCTTCATCTTCACATCCACCCCCACCTCCACCACCTCCAACTCCACCTTCAACTCTATCTCCACTTCCATCTTCACCTCCACCTCCACCTTCAGCTCCACCTCCATCACCTTCAGCACCACCTCCACCTTCAGCTCCACCTCGACCTCCACTTCCACCTCCTTCTCCACCTCCACCTTCAGCTCCACTTCCACCCCCTCCTCCACCTCCACCTTCAACTCCATTTCTACCTCCGCCTCCACCCACCACCTCCACTTCCACTTCCACCGTCCCCGCATACTCGCCACAGATTTATTATTATTATTTTTTTTGTTACAGATTGCTTTACTTTTTTTTTAATTCAGTTCCTTAATTCATGTCCGTTCGGAATTTTAATAAGAAAGTCTCATTTCAGTGTTTTATTTGTTGTACGATTTTAATTTTTTTCGGGTCTAATTAGTCACGTGGATTTAATTTTTCGTATTTTCATCATAGTTTTTTTATTTTATTAAGTATGGGTCACGATAGACTACGCTCCGGGTCGCCACTATTTCACAGATAGATGATAAACACTAACCGGTAGGAGAGATAAGGCTCTAAGGACTGTCAAGAGGTCTGTTTATGAGTTCCAAGTGTCAAGCTCAAAATGCACACGAGTCACATTATAAGAAAAGGGTTGACCCCCCAACCTACCTTTCACTTTCACTAATCCACAGTATTTCTCGCGATAGCTATGGAGGTCTAGACTAATTCTTTTTACGATGGTGGGCGCTGAAGTCCCTTTTGGGATATACTTTTCTGTGCTGTCTCCTTTGCTGTAAAAAAACAACACAGCGGAAAAAGTCATACCCCTAAATACCTCTAACATCCATGGCAACGACCTCTCCGTTGGTGAAGTGAATAACCTTCCCCTCCTGTGCTATGTGCCAGACGGGAGTGAGGTTACAACGACCCCAAAGTAGGGCACCAACCTCCTCTCTCCGGGCCCCGCGTTGAACAAGAGAGCGGCAAACGTGGCGGGGGACAATGCAATCAAGATATGAGACTGTACTGTGGAATGACTGTGGTGTGAGCTCATATATGGTTGGTATTATAAAACACTCTCGCTCCTCACACCAGGTATTTCTAAAGGCTAAAGAGGGGGTCCACTCGGGTTGTAATGAGTGTTTCTTCAGGTTCATGCTACAGAAGAAGGGTCAAACTACCACCAGGGTCATAAAACAACTCCTGGAAATGCCCACAACTCCTAAGAAAGCCTTGTCAAATAGGTGTTCTTGGGCTGTGAAATGTCTTGTAATACGACCCAATATAGTGATTTCAGAGAACGAAACTTATGACATTGGAGGACTGAAAAATATCGCATAACGGTGAGATGTTTTTGCCAATGTATTTGTTTTACGCGTGTGAGCCGGATGTGGTTTATTTTCATTCTGATCCATCATTTGCGTCTTGTTGGCCTTCCCACGGCGTCCTGGCGCGGGGGGTGGGGTGGGGTGGGGGAGGGTACGAAAAAAAAAAAAAATATGAGTGTGTATGTATGTATGTATGTATGTATGAATGTATGTATGTATGTATGTATGGTTCGTCTTGCATTAGGAGTTACCATCATTACCATCATCATTATAGCTACCATTACCTCCTTCGTCATATCATCATCATCATTTTTTATCATCATCATCATCATTATCATAATTTTTATCATCTCCATCATGACTATCACCGCGATCATCATTATCATCATCAGCTTCATGTCATGGTCCACGCCACGCCCTCCGTCATCCTCACCCCAACACGCCATCAATAAGGGAACACACTCAAGGGATCAAAACTAATGTACTGAATAGTCAGGAGATTTATTGGGCGATACACCTCATGTCACGCTTCCTGTTGAACAAGCGCCCCGTTGTATTTGGCATGAGGGCGCAACAGGAAAGCAAAAAAAAGGAAATTGCAAGGAAGGAAAAATTTACAGTACATGGGAAGGAAGAGGTAGAAGAGAACTGGCCCACCAGCCCTCACGTCCTATAAGATAATTGGTTTAGTGTCTTCAAGTATCTATAACGCTCACCTGAAGCGTTTCGAAGAGCCTGTCTTACACTACTTAGGAATATATCTATTTATATAAAATGATACAATATCTATACTTATATATATTAGATCTAAGGAAGACGAAGTACTGGATAAGTGCGTCCCAGTCCACAGCTTTACTTTATACAAGTCATCATCAAAACAGCCATTGTGTTTCCCTTCTGTCGGCGCTGAGACAAATGCCTGAGCTCCGTTTTCTCGCCAGCGTCACTGCTAAAGGGCACCTGAAGTATATTTTATTTTTCTGTACACAACTTTCACTTTGTTCCCGTCATTCGAGCGTTCAGTTTCTGCATTTATCTAAATTTTCTCTTTCGAAATGTTACTCATGTTCTTTCATCTCACTCACAACGGCTTCGCTTCCTCGTCGCCGGGAGTGATTTTCCTGCGTCCAGTGATGAAGGAGTTTGCTTTGCGCTCGCCTGCTCAGTCGCTTGGCTTGCCAGGGCGAGAGAGCACGAAGTAAACTTTCATTCTACTGAAGGTTCGAGATCTGAGTGAACGTCCATCGACTGACACTGAGCAGCGGACGAAGGAAGCAACGTGAGATGAGAGAACAGGTGGTACATGGGTCAGGAGAGAATAATGCCCTCACTCTGTGCTTTGTACTTGTGAAAATACCGCCCTAGTCTTCACTGTGATCTAAAGCAAGCTGATGGACTGAACTGGATGAACCGTACGTCCAAGATCCATATAAAACTTAAGGTCTTGGTTTCGTGTGGTCATGGCTTGGGTGGTGGCGGCGGGGGTCAGGGGCGTCAGTGGTCGGGTGCGTTGCGGGCGAGCTCGGCCTGGATCTTGTACATCTCGAAGAACCTCTTGCGGGCGCGCCTCACCTCGGGCGTCTCCGTGACCGGCTTGGGCGCCACCAGGTTGAGGCGAGAGGGTACCGCGGCGATTCCTGTGCCATGGGCCTTCCGTGTCCAGCCGTTGGGACCCCACACCAGCGCCCCGCGGCTCGCGCCCTCCTCGTCTTCCTCAGAGGACGATGATGATGATGATGATGATGAGTCCTCGCCGCCTTCGTTCTCCTCCGATGACTCCTCTGATGAATCCTCCTCCTCTCCTCCGTCCTCGTCCTCCTCGCTTGATGATGACGAGTCGCTCTCATCGTCTCCGTCCTCTTCAGATGATGATGATGAGGATGAGGAATCTTCTTCGTCAGAGTCTTCTTCGTCAGAGTCTTCTTCGTCGGAATCCTCTTCATCTTCGTCTTCCTCGTCGGAGTCTTCTTCGTCATCTTCATCTTCCTCGTCGGAGTCCTCCTCTTCATCCTCATCCTCTTCGTCAGAGTCCTCTTCCTCCTCATCTTCGTCCTCTTCCTCGGAGTCCTCTTCTTCCTCGTCCTCATCTTCATCCTCTTCGTCTTCATCTTCCTCTTCCTCATCTTCGTCCTCTTCTTCCTCATCTTCATCCTCCTCTTCCTCATCTTCATCCTCCTCTTCCTCTTCTTCCTCTTCTTCCTCCTCCTCTTCCTCCTCTTCCTCATCTCCTTCACCTTCCTCTTCCTCCTCTTCCTCATCACCCTCACCTTCTTCCTCTTCCTCATCTCCTTCTCCCTCTTCCTCTTCTTCCTCTCCCTCACCCTCCTCCTCCTTTTCTTCCTCGTAATCACTGAAGTCGTAGTTGTTGAAGTCGTAGTCTCCGTACTTGTCCACGACCACGCCTGCTGCGCTCCTTACGGGGGATGTCGGGGCGGAGGTGACTTTGGAGGCTCTGACGGAGGAGGGCTTGGCTGCCGCGGTAGTGGAGGCCTTGGCGGAGGTGGACGGAGAAGGGTCGTCGGGTGCCATAGCTGCCATCCTATGAGAGCGGGAAAGGAGAGAGATGTGAGATTGTGGAAAGGTGTGTTCTGAAGAGGCTTTTGTCATCTGAATGTGTGTGTGGGGGTGGTGGAGTGTGTGTGTGTGTGTGTGTGTGTGTGTGTGTGTGTGTGTGTGTGTGTATGATGAAGTGTTGTATATTTAGGATAATAATGATCTATAAATTGTTTAGATATTGTTTTCTATTTTTTACCTTCAGTGAATCATGATGAACATAACAAAATATACTGCTTCCACTCCTCCTCCTCCTCCTCCTCCTACTACTACTACTACTACTATTACTTATACTACTACTAATAATAATGATAGTAATGATAATAATAGTAGTAGAAGCATCATTACAACAGTCCTCCTCCTCCTCCTCCTCTACATCATCATCATCATCATCATCATCATCATCATCATCATCATCATCATCACCCTCACCTGGCCTGCTTGTCGTACATCTTGAAGAACATTTTCCTCGCCTTCTTGACCTCGGGCGTGTAGTCCACCGGCAAGTGAGCCCGGTAGTCATCTAAACGGATCTCACCTGTACGGGGGGAGAGGTGCGTTAGTCAGGGGAATGCACACACACACACACACACACACACACACACACACACACACACACACACACACACACACACACACACACACACACAGGTTTTTATTTTGGGTGTGTATAAACGTTTCAGACTTTTCCAAGCATTTTTTTTTTCCGAGGCTTTCTCATTCTGTATGCATATTCCATCCATTCTTTTCATCGCCATTTTCTATTCATTCACGTATTAACTAATTTATTCATCTTTATTTCTGTCACTATCTGCCTGTCTGTCTATCAATGTATATCCCACTATCAATTAACCACTATCTAATATACCTACTATCTATCACTGTCTATCTATGTTTTCAATTTATCTGTCTATCTATCCATGTGTTTATCTATCTAGTTAGACAGCGAATATCTATCGTATTATCTCTTTTATCTGTGCACGCGTGATGAGGATCGCCTATTGATTGCATCTCTTCCCCTCAGGTTAGGCGAGGTCGAAGGCCGGAGAGGGAGAGAGAGGGAGGGAGGGAGGATGCAGAGGAGAGAAGAAAAAAGAAAGAAAGTGAAAGAAGCGTTGAGGGTAGGATGAAGAGGGAGGGAGATGAAGGGAGTCAGGATGGAGAGGAGACGGAGGGGAAAAAAAAAGAAAGGAGGATGGGGATGGAGAGGGAGGGAGGATGCAGAGAGAAGGAAGAGGGGAGAGATAAGAGACGATAAGGGTGAGATGATGAGTGAGGGGGAGAGGGAGGGGGTGAGGGTGCAGAGGAGAGTGATAGAGGGCTGGGGAAAGGAATACATAGGAATACATAGGAATGCAGATGTAGAGAGGAGGAACGCATGCACTGAGGGTGAGATGGAGAGCCAGGCAGCGAGAGGGAGGGCGTGAGGGTGCGAGGATGTGCGGCGCCGGCCTCAGCTTTAGCGCACTCACTTAATATCCCTGATTGATTAGCTGAGGTCTCTTCCCTGGCGACGAGCGGGCAGTCTCGCCACCCGCTCGATACCCTGAAGGCCGCGCACTCAGCAATATTAAGTGGCGGGGACGCGTGCATGAGGAGCCACGGGCAACTCAAAGGAGAACGTCTACTTAGGATAATATTGAGCTGTGTCTTTTCATTTCAACGCCCAGGCATTTTAGAACATTTACCAGAATAGACTTATTGATCCTGGAGCTATGAGCGGCACAGGGAGGTAGTCTGTATAGTATATATTTTTTTACAATAAAGGAGACAGCTCAAGGGCACACACACAAAAAGGAAACAATAATAACAAAAAAAGCCCGGTACTCGCTGCTCCTAAAAAGAATCCAAAGAGGTGGCCGAAAGAGGGGCCAATTTCGGGAGGAGAGGTGTCCTTAAACATTTCACCCCAAAAACATTCTTGACCACTGCGCAGGACATTCTTAGTGATCCTGGAGCTTCGGGCACAAAGGAGGACGTATGTAGAATATAATTCGGGGCATATTCATTAACATTTCGATGCCCAAGCTTTCTAGACTATTGCCCCGAGTATTGTTAGTGATTCTGGAGCTACGGGCACAAAGGAGGGCGTCTGTATTGTATTATTTGTGTCGTGTTCTTCAAGATTTCGACCCCCAAGCATTTTAGACCATTGCACAGAGTATTGTTAGTGATTCTGGGCACAAAGGAGGGCGTCTGTATTGTATTATTTGTGTCGTATTCTTAAAGATTTCGACCCCCAAGCATTTTAGACCATTGCACAGAGTATTGTTAGTGATTCTGGACACAAAGGAGGGCATCTGTTTTATATTATTTGCGTCGTATTTTTAAAGATTTCGACCCCCAAGCATTCTAGACCGTTCCTAGTTATTCTGAACGTCATGACCATTCACTTCTTGATTCAATAAACACAAACCATCGTCCACAATATAATGGAATTCTGTAACCTTGAGGGTAAAAAAGGACGATCTATTTTTAAACATTTCGCAACATTTCTCAGAAGGGAAGCATCAAAAGACACATGAGGAACTGAGATTGCAGTAAAGTTGAGAGTGTACACTTTAGATGCGCGTGGCCTCGGTGCTCATCTCCGTCTCACTGGCCCTTGAGTCTGTGGTGGGTAAGTATTGATCTATATTTTGTTTCATCTCCCATATTCAGGAGCACAGCGCGTTGCAAGCATTTTTTTTAACATTTTTATATTTCGCTTTTGGTCATTCTCCTTTAACGAAAAATATATGTTCTCGATGCATCCCCGTGGCTCGTATGGACTTTGTGAGAGCTCTAAACATATACTCTGTTATTAGTGATGGATGTTTAGCGTTGTTTTAATCCTTGGGTTTAAATGTAGGAGCTGACATTGTAATTTTGCAGTTCCTGATTTAAATGCTGGACTATTTATTGTTGTTATTATTATTATTATTATTATTGTTATTATTATTATTATTACACACACACACACACACACACACACACACACACACACACACACACACACACACGGCTTACCAACCCGACTATATACATAAAAAAAGACAAGCAAATAAAAAAAAAAACACTTCCGTTACAATAATTAATTTACAACCGACCATAAAAATAACGCGAAGAAAAATTACAGCAGGATCATTTTTCCATTTCGAAGTGTTTCATGGCGCAACGAAGGGGGGGGGGGGGGTGCAGGGGAGGCTGTCAGTGCGTGTGTTTGTATGTACGTGAGTGTTGAAAAAAAGGAACTCAGGTGCAGCGCTTGTGATGACGGCGCTTCGAACCCTCGAGAGAGAGAGAGAGAGAGAGAGAGAGAGAGAGAATGAGTGAGTGAGGGAGTGAATGGATTAGCGTGATCCTCTCCCACGCTTGACTCACCTCTGGCGGAAACCTCATACGCAATACTGCTACGATTTATATTCTATCCTAGTTGTTGTTGTTTTAGATATTACAAGGAATTTTCAACTTTTCTTCTTTGTTTGTATTCCTTTTTTTTCCACCTGGACGGATTCTCAACAACCTCGGAAGTGTTTAATTAAGACCTGTTTCATATATGACAAGGACTTATAATTTGTCGCTGTTGTATCGTAGTTGTTGTTGTTTCATATATTACAAGGACTTTTATCTTTTCCGCTGTTATCTGTAATCCTTTTTTCTCACCTGTATGGAGTCTCAAGCAACCTCGTAAGTGCTTCATTAAGAGCTGTTTCATATATTACAAGGACGTTTTACTTTTCGCTTTTATTTGTATTCCTTTTTTTTTCTCGCCTGGTCGGAGTCTCAAGCAACCTCGTAAGTGTTTCATTAAGAGCGACGTGTTTGGTGGTCATGTTGAAGCTCATTTTAAAGTTATTGTTATATACGTCCAACCAACAGAGAGGAGAGGTCTGCTTTAGCCTCCGTTCAGCGTTACGGCACATCTCCAGCAGCGAGCTCGGTGTTAACGTTCTCCTGACGCAACAAAGCCTGTGTAGTGAAAAAGCCTTCCCAGCCAGCTTTGATCTTGTACACATATAATATCAACGTTCGTAATCAATCACATCCTGCTTCATTCACCTCCCCTGCTGGTTAGGTAAGGTTAGGTTAGGTTAGGCGACTTTGGTGAGATTTCTCCATACATAATTACTTTCCCCTTTACCGTCACCCTCCATCTCGTGTACCCTTCCTGGACATGGCTGGCCCTGCTGGTTGCCATTGTATCTTGTTACGAATAGGTTAAGATTAGATTAGGTTCGGTTACTGCACGCCGCGTCCTCTCAGCCATAGCGAGACTTCCATCTTTTGCCTATATATATCCGTTCAAGTCACCTTCCATCTCATGCACCCCGCCTGGACATGGTTGCGGCCGCCTGCTGTTGTTGTACCTTGTTATGAATAGGTCAAGATTAGATTAGGTTCGGTTACTGTACTCTCCCAGCCATGGCGAGACCACCTTCGGCCTTCATCTCATATAAAAAAGAACACAGCCCCACTCACCTCTCCCTGGCGTGGATGCTGACGGCTGTCGTAGTACTGCTGGGGCTGCTGGGGTCTTGATCTTGGGTGCCGCGGGGCTGGGGGCGACGTAGTGAAGGTTTTCGGGGTAGTTCACATTAGCCACAAAGGATCCTGAGGCGGCGTGGTGCGTGGCGTAGCTGTAGGACTTGGTGGGTCTGGTGTTGTATACGCGAGAGTAGGAACGTCCAGTCCCCACCCGACCTACAGCTGCTGCATCCACCCACGCCCCAGGTCCCCCACTCCCCGGCGACCATGCCGTCCCAAGAACCACCACCAACAGTACCTGAAGGGGGAGAAAAGGGGTGTTAGGGAACGAGGGAAGCATAGGAGGGAGGTGTCAGGATGGGAAAGAGAGTTTGTTAGGCAATCATAGAGGATTATCGTGAACTCGTGGCAACACACACACACACACACACACACACAGACAAGCTCACAGAGACAGCCTTTGCTATTATGTAGAGAATAAAAAAAAACATCAGATTATATTTTCCTTTGATGTCGTTTTATATAACTTCGCAACACGGCAACCTTCTCCATGATGGGCGATGACATAGTCCAGACACCTAAGTCTTGCCTCCATCACCTTACGGCTCATAACTCTCACGCCTTACACCGTGACCTTGCAGGGACGTTACCGCGCCGGGCCTCAAAGGATGGAGGTAATGCAAATCAGCTCTTCGTTCACCGTCATCAGACAGAAAGAGTGTGAGGGTGAGGGGGAGAGGTGACTACGGTGTGTGTGTGTGTGTGTGTGTGTGTGTGTGTGTGTGTGTGTGTGTGTGTGTGTGTGTGTGTGTGTGTGTGTGTGTGTGTGTGTTAGGACTGAAGGGGAAAAATCGAGGCAAAAGGGAGGGAGAAAATGAATCAGTCGTCTGGATTAATTAAGGAGGGAGGCGAGTGTGACGTGCCAATGTAGGGTCTCCTGCCTATCAAAGGGCGTGTGGTAGCCACTTAACAGGTGAGCCGGTGGAGAGAGAGAGAGAGAGAGAGAGAGAGAGAGAGAGAGAGAGAGAGAGAGAGAGAGAGAGAGAGAGAGAGAGAGAGAGAGAGAGAGAGAGAGAGAGAGAGAGAGAGTGTCTGTGTGTGTGTGTGTGTGTGTGTGTGTGTGTGTGTGCGCGCCCGGGTCGTTCACATCTGTCGCCTTGTGAGGGTCGCCCGAAGGCAGCGATGATAAAAGAATATGAGAATAACACCCTTGCCTAAGACCCGCCAGCCCGAGCCCGTCGCCCAGTATTTGCAGTCTTATTGTCCCAGCGCGGAGGGTTCCTTCCCCTCGAGTCTTCCAATATATCTGGACTGAAAAATAGAAGGCAATTTATTGCCACTTTCAATTGTTCCGTGGAAGGCCAGCCATTTCCATTTCTCGCCTGCAGCCCCGATGCAGACGGTTGAACTCGGGTTGCTTAATGTTTTCCAGAATCACTGTCCCAATTTCCTTGCATTCTTATGTTTTGCCGAGGCGTCTGTGACTCATCGCTGGGCAAGGTGACGCACGGCTTGGAGTACTACTGTAAGTGTTTCTATTAATTTTCTTACCCCACAATCTTCCATACATTTGTACTGGTCTATCACCCTGCCTGTATGTGGCCTGCTCCCTCTACACATGACGCACACAAGAGCAACGTGACTGCGTGGGAGTCGTATTGTCATTCCGCCTTTTTCTGCTTTACCTGCCTACTACCTGCCTATTCTTACACCTTCCTGGAATGAGCTGCAACCTCTTGTGTCCTGGGTCTGAAGGGTTAGGGTTTTCACAGAAGAGTGAGACATTAAGGAAAAGGAGACCTACTAAGAAACACTTTATAACTCATTTATGTGATGTACTAAAAGTGTTATACAAATCGAACTTTTTGGCGAACTTCTGGTGGTTTCTTTTTGGGTAGTTCTCATTCACATAACTACCTTTTGTACTCGAGGTGTGAGACAAGCTTCTAACGAGTCCTGGACCAGTTGTTCTGTGCTGGACTAGTAACAAGTGAATACGATGATGATGATGTGATAGTTAAAAGGATAAACACTGGTTACACTTCTTCTTATGATGCATTTGACATGTTTTCCTTTTGATAGTAGTAGTAGTAGTAGTAGTAGTAGTAGTAGTAGTAGTGTGCGTGTGTGTGATGGCGATGATGAGGTAGTATATAGAAGGGAGGGAGGGCGGGAGCGTGGATGGGACAGGAGGAGGAGCGGGGGTGGGGGGTGGGGGGGGGGGGGGGAGTGACGTATTATAGTTTGTGAATTATCGCCTCACGGCCGCGTCCTCGTCCCTCCTCACGAGGACATCATTCACCTCTAATGAAATTCCCTGACCTTGAACTGTCCCTTGCCTTGCCGCCATGCCACTGCGCAAAACGGAGAGAGAGAGAGAGAGAGAGAGAGAGAGAGACTGAAACTACGAAATTGTTAAAACTATCGTACTACAAAATTAACACATTGCTTATTTTTTGCAATTTTCTCTATAATATCATATCTCCTAAGTACTAATTATTACATGAACTAAACCTGCACAGACGGCGATCCTACTGTTATTAAATTATCAATGATCGTCGGAAAAGGTTATATATAATCGAACAACAATTATCACTTAACTATCACTGAACGTCGGAAAAAGTTATATATAATCGAACAACAATTATCACGCAATATATCGTAGGGCACGACAGCCAATGAGAGGAACACCTGACGACGTAGCGATTGACCAATGGGATCACACCTTTAGGCTATTCTTGTCGACAGGGGGTCAATCATTATTTTAGCCCCGTACATCTCCCTCAGTTCGGCGTGAAGTGTACAAAGTGTAGTGTGTGTGAGACTTTCATGATTATACGAACTAACAGTGGTAGAGCGGATAAGCATGAGAAACTAGATAACCAAGTATTTGTTATAAGTTTGTAAAGTGAAGTGTTTCCTTGTGTTGTCTAATGAACGCTTCTGAATCACTTGCTTCTTATGACATTTAAAGTGGTAAAGAACTGGAGATAAACGTTTGCTAAATGTTAACGGTTACATAGTCAAATTAGCGCGGACAGACGTGAAAAAACAGTCAATTTAAGTATAAAAGTTGGAAAGTTTCGTTTAGTCGGCGCAACATGGGGTCTCAAGTCAAACGAGGCTATTAGGCTACAAGTGTCGAGTCTGAGAAAAGTGTGGTGGCTGAGTGACGCTTCTCCTTGCTGTTCCTCAAAGTAAGTGTAGTAGTGAATATGTAAAGAATATGTAAAGGAAGTGAATATGCAAGAGAAGATGGCGCCACTATAAACACTTGCCTGCGCCATGACGGGCTGGAGCCGAACACCATCCAGGCCCCTCAAGCAAGCCTACCTGCGCTATAGGCGTGGATGTAAAAAAAGGTGTGAAGAATGTTCCTGATTATAAAGACAAAAAGCGAAGGTAGACTTAAGAGAAACTAGTGGTATAGTGGTTGATGTTTGGTGTTAATGAAGGTATAATGGGGTGTAGTGATGGAGATGTAGCTACACTTGTGAAGAAAACTATGCCCATTTAGGCTACAGACATAATTGCAAAGACTGACATAAAAAAACAACTGGTGATGCTTTAATTTTATAGTGTGGTTTGTTTGAAGATAATGAGGGTAAGGGTTAGTAGGCTGGTAATGGAGACGCAATGATATATACACGCGTGAAAACTGTTCCCGATCACAGACTTAATTACAATGAGAGACGTGAGGAAATGGAGATGCCTGATGATATAGTGAGTCTTAAAGATAATGAGGTACTTTCAAGTGGTGGTGAAGATTCATTAGTACAGTACACGTGAAAATGATGTACATGTGAAAACTGTTCCCGATCACAGACTTAATTACAGTGAGAGACGTGAGGAAATGGGGATGCCTGATGATATAGTGAGGCTTATTTAAAGATAATGAGGTACTTTCAAGTGGTGGTGAAGATTCATTAGTACAGTACACATGAAAATGATGTACATATGAAAACTGTTCCCGATCACAGACTTAATTACAGTGAGAGACGTGAGGAAATGGGGATGCGTGATGTGATATAGTGAGTCTTATTTAAAGATAATGAGGTACTTTCAAGTGGTGTGAAGATTCAATAGTACAGTACACGTGAAAATGATGTACATGTGAAAACTGTTCCCGATCACAGACTTAATTACAGTGAGAGACGTGAGGAAATAGTGATGCCTGATGATATAGTGAGGCTTATTTAAAGATAATGAGGTACTTTCAAGCGGAGGCAAAGATTCATTAGTACAGTACACATGAAAAAAATGTACGCATGAAAAAGGTTCTCGACTTTAGATCGGCTATTGCCAAGACAGACGTTCAAAACCGATGATTTATTAATTTGACGCTAATGAGACTTAACTGACGACATAACACTGAAAAGATAAAGTAAAGAAAGAACACACGTATACAAGGAATTCGCAGTAATGATCAGAAAATGAGATCAACAAGGCCGCAAGCTACAGCGAAAACGAACAAGATTTGCATTTAATATTTCCTTGCACCCTTTGCCTTCTCGCAGTATGATTGAGAGATGAACAAGAGAACAAGCTAGAGCGAGAAAGAACTAGATTTGTCTCTGTATATTCCTGCACCCTTTGCCTTCTCGCAGTATGAGTAGAGATGGAGTGAGCAAGGTAGAACAAGAACGAACCAGATATCCTTCCCCAACCCTCTTTTTTGCCCGCGGTGAGGCGTAGCGCGTGTGACAATAATCTACCTGAGTACCTTCAAGAGCGGAACCAGGATGCGGGTCAAGTGAGGATTTGGATTGTTGCTGCCGAGTGTTATAAGACGAGGAGAGTGTTGTGTAGCATTAGGCGGAAGAGGGGATGATTAGAACCACTTGTTCCTCGCTTGTTGCTTCCTCTGACATGCTCTAAGCCTTATGTTACCTCCGTGTTACCTCCGATTCCATTTCCTCCCTCCCTCCTGTGGCCTCCCCCCGTACCTCCACCTTCGTTTCCTCCCTCCCTCTGTGGCTTCCCTTACCTCACCTCACCCTCCTCCCACCATCCCCTCAACCCCACGCCCTCCACCTCCCGCTCCCCCCACACCCAGCTTCACGCCCCCCACCTCCAGTCTCCCCAGCCCAATCCGCCTCACTCTCTGGAGCTACGAGGCGACAAGCGAGTTTGTGTGGCAAGTACTACGGTCCATCTTAGGCAATCTTATCTTTCATCCATTTGATTATAGATCGTCCAGAGAAGGTTGGCTTAGATTTAAGTGAAGTTTATGGAGGAAAAAAAGGTGATATTCAAATTCTAGGTCGCAAAAGTTTCCCTGTTCCCCTTAGAATAAAAAAAAGAAGAAAAACGAGTCTAATTACCTTCATAGAGTCAAGGTTAACGGGTAAGAGCGAACAGGTGATCAGCGTTAAAGACTAATTAGTACTTATTAAGTGTCTCGTCGATTAAGTGTACACGCTATTCGCCCCAAAGCGTTCAATTCTCTTTAGAGGGTATTACAGTTTTTTTTTTCCTTTAATCCTCTTTACATGACTAGGAGAGAGAGAGAGAGAGAGAGAGAGAGAGAGAGAGGGGCAGCGGACACGTGTGTTTTCCTATAAACGAGTTAATCATCAGTCGCTATGAACTGCGTGCTTCAGGTAATTGATGGAACAGTTTTTTATGCCCTTTACAAAAGTGCGCACACACACACACACACACACACACACACACACACACACACACACACACAGATTTCTCTCTCTCTCTCTCTCTCTCTCTCTCTCTCTCTCTCTCTCTCTCTCTCTCTCTCTCTCTCCTTTTTGACAGGGTGTGGCCGCATACACGTGACCAGACACCTGTATCATGTGTGTGTGTGTGTGTGTGTGTGTGTGTGTGTGTGTGTGTGTGTGTGTGTGATGTTTTATGGTAACACAACACTTGAAAAAGAACAAAAAAAAGAAAAAAAGAAACGCAGGACGAGATTGCAGTAATGTTTTAATCATGACAGTCAAAAACGCGATGCCAGCGAGAGCGAGAGTGAACTAGATTTACCTGTTTTTCCCCTCCTTTCGATGTTGTTTACTTTTTTTGACACCGTGACCTTGAGCTGCTAGAAAACAAAAGTGGATTGAGTCTGAGCGAGGCTGGTGGGGGGGGGGGGATGAGGGAGGGAAGGGTGTGGCCTGATCAAAAGCACCTGTTAATTGGATACAAGTCTTTCACCTTCACGGCCACTTAATAATGGCTAATCTTTTTAAGCATATTAGGCGTTGTTGATTAAGAATAGTTTGGGGGTGATTTGTTTCTCCTTGATCCGTTATTTCATGGGGTTGTCAGTTAGTTTTATTATTTTTTTTTATCACTTGTATTTATACGATCGAGTTTGTGATATATCGACTAAACTTTGGCTAGCTGGATTTGCTAATTTCTTGTGTATTATTTTTTTACGAGTGAGTTTGTAACATGTCTGAATACCTCTCCTCCCGAAATTGACCTCTTTTTTTGGCCACTCCTATGTACTCTATTCGGGAGCAGTAAGTAGCGGGCTTTTTTTTTCATTATTTTTTTTCCACGCCCTTGAACTGTCTCCTTTTCTGTAAAGTAAAAAAAAAAAAGTCGATTTAAACCCGTGAAAGTCCAACTCTTTAAATTAACTCCGTCCCCCCCAAAAAATTGAATTAAGAAACCAAACTATCCACATGACTCAATAAATACTAATACCACGTTTTTTAGAAGGTGTAAAAGAATTTGTTGAGAGAAAGCTTGGGTAATGCGTTCTGTGTAGGGTAGACTCCTAAAAATTTTCTCTCTCCGGACTTCACCAATTTCTTCCTTCTGTATTTCAGGTTTGACCGGATGGAAGAAGCCGTTATAAAGTCTAGTCACTGCTGAATGAAGTGACTACCTCATGAACCCAGACCAAGACCAAGGCCAATCTTCCGTGCCTCGCTGACAAGGTATGTATGTGTGAGTGATTATCAGGCGGGAGACGAGATGAGTGACTATGATTTTTTTTGTGTGTGTGGTTGTTATTTTGTATTATAGGAGCGGTAAATGTGACTTCATGTGATTTACTTATTAATACATGTCTTTTAAGCTACGAAATGGGTAACGAAGCTGATTTTTTTTTGTGTGTGAGATTGTTGTTGCGGCAAATGTGACCTTGTGATTTACTTATTAATACAAGTCTTTTAAACTACGAAATGGGTAACGAGGCTAATTTTTTTGTGTGTGTTATAGGAAAGGTAAACTCGACTATAGCTATATAACTGATACTTCTCTTATGCATTTATACTTTTCTCTTAAACCTCGCACTGCGCTGTAACAACTTTCTATATGATTTATTAACAAGCAGATAGTGAAATGAGTAACGAACTGCAAGTGTCTGCGATGTGAGGAGTGTATGAAGAGTATTTAATGTTGCGTCACCTAACATTTTTTTTCTCCATTAATTCGTCACCACTTGCATGAGAGTAACGAATGAGCAACGTGGCGTACTTAACCGGACTAAAATTCGCTTTATGGAGGCTCCGATATCTCGTTCCCTACTCATCCCACTGTTCTTGTATTTTCACATATATCTTCTACTAAGCTTCAAACCTCCCGGAAAACCCTAGGAAGGAATGTATCAACGGTAAATGTAACTCAGCGAACCTTTCTTTACAATCTTGAAAGGGCGAAAGTTCATTGGCAAACACCCTCCCTCGTTAGCCTTGGGATGGTATTCTCAAACGCTTTCTCCCCTCACATCAACTGTATCTACAGGCTAAAAAGGAGATCAGTTGGGTTCTAATGAGTGTTTGTTTAGGTTCATGGTACAGAAGAAGGGTCCAACTACCACCAGGGTCTTAAAACTAGCCCTGGAAATGCTCAAAAGTCCTAGGAAAGCCTTGTCAAATATGTGTGCAAGGGGAACGAATTGTTTGAGAATACGGCTTTCGCCCTTCAGCCCCGCCTCACGCCGCCCTCCCGTAGCCCAGCAGCGGCCGATATAGTTTTACAAAGTAGATTTCTCAGATATCTTGGCAGCGGGTGAGCGGGCGTGAAGCGTAATGATCAGGCGGCTAACCATCAAAGAAGGAGTGACGCGGAGTGGCCTGGAATGGGAGGAGGGTAAGGGCGTCATCGTTTCCCTTCGCTTAGATACATAACTTTTGACATTTGGCGGAGTCTGGCGCGGAAGAGTAAGGACCATGTTATAAAGACGTCACTGTTTTTTGTCCGCTCCGATACACAACTTCTGACGAACGGGGAAGTCTGAGGCGGGAGGGTGAAGACGTCATCGGGTCCGTCCGCTCCGATAGACACACTCTGACCTAACGCGAGGTCTAGAGTGGGGGGGGGTTAAGACGTCACTGTTTCTGTCTGCTTAGATACAGGGACACACGCCAGACACACAGACACACCCTTTAGACACAGATTCCGGGCTCCCGAGAAGTCTTGAGCGGAAGGGTTGAGGCGTCATCGCTTCGCTTCGCTCTGATACGCAGCTTCTCACCTCCCGACGTAACACCATCGACTTGGCAAAGGCACAAAGGTATTAAAGAAAAGAAATGGTCAGCAGCATGATTCGTGTAAGTCTTGTCCTTTCTCCACGGCAGTTTAATTAATTTTTCAAGTTTTATTTTCCTCCCTCAGCGCCGCTTAATCAATAGGTTTCATTTTTATAAACGCCTGTTACTCGCATTCCAAGATATGTATAGTATTAAGAATCGTTAATTGTATGTTGCTCATTCACTTCTTTCTTTTTTTTATTTTAAGTCTATTTATTTATTCATTTTGTGCTCAGGTTATATGAATTCTTTTAGATAAGTATAAAATCAGTAACAACGCCTTGGTCCCTCACTTATTAAAATCTTGTGTAGTGAAAATTTTACCGATTAACAAAATGGTATCTTATCATAATTTAATTGCTCGCTAGTATCCCCAATTTAAGAGATAAGCAAAACGGTATAGTTATTCAAATTCAGTTACTCGGCAGTTTCCCCAATGCAGCAAGTAACACGCACGGCCTTCAACAAAGTGAACTAGACAACAAAGTATTAAGCGTGTGTAAAAATAAAAGATAAAAATAAACAACCCACAATTAATATAGGGCTTGAGAATGAGCGAAAACAAGAGGTAATGGAAGCCGTTCAGAGGCGAATGAGTGTGATTTTAAGTTTTCATAATGTTTAGTGTTAGGAGTTCCCAAAGACCCTACCACCTTTCTTCCTTGCAATGCCCTTTCTCTTGTCTCACCCCTGTACCACCATGAGGCTGATTTTCTTAACCGACTGTACTGCTTACTTCATTTTGCATTTTTCCTTCCAAATTTCTCGTGTTGGGACTTCCTGAGGTTACAACAATGACTACTGCGCTTTTTAATTAATGTTACCACTCCGTCTTCAAATCCTCTTCGTCCTCCTTCTCGTCCTTCATTTCTCTTCATCTTCCTCCTTCTCTCTTTCATTGCTTTTCATCTTCAACTCCCTCCTCATCTTCCTCCTACTCTTCCTCGGACTCCTTGAACTGTTATGCGCGTCTTACAGCGGCTTCTTGTCTTTATTTTTCTCTTTTTCCTTCACCTTTTCACGAACGCATCACACACACACACACACACACAGTCTCCAGCCCGTCACAGGTTTCCTCCTCACAAGCCTTGACACACTTCCCCCAGCCGTCTCTCCTCCTTGCCGTCTTTTATGCCAGTTACCAAAAATACCCGAGTCTAACCTTCGTGTGGCCACTGTTCACGTGATGCGAGCTTTGTGTAGGCAGGGAGGAGGAGGAGGAGGAGGATTGCAAGAAGAAAGTGAAGCAGAAAGGAGAAGATATGGACGGGGAAGATTGGGACTAGGAAAAAGAGGAGGAGGAGGAGGAGGATAGCAAGAGAGAAGAGAGGGGTGTAAATAGAGGAAGGTAAAGCAAAGGAGAGAAAGAGGAATGGAAAAGGAGAAAGAGAAGGACTGGAAGGAAGGATTGCAAAGGAGAGAAAGAGAAGGATGGGAAAGGAGGAAGAAAGGGAATGAAGAGAAGGAGAGATAGCAAGAGAGAGGAAGATAGGGACTGTAAGAAGGGATAGCAAAGGAGAGGAAGAAAGGGATATGGAAGGACACAGAGGTAAAGGTTGGCCCATGACGATCTTCCTCCTCCTCGTCCTCCTCCTCCTCCTCCTCCTCTTCTTCTCCACGTCAACAACACATCATTACTGTCACGGCTTTAACTGTTCAACTTCCCGACGGAGGCTGCAACTTACTAACGACCCGCTCTCTGCCCTTTCTTCTTTGTCCCTATCCCTCCTCCTCCTCGCTTTCCTCTGTCTCTCCCTCCCTACACCCTTCCTTCATCCTCCTCCCTTAGTTATCTCTCCCTTCACCCTGTCCTCCCTATTCTTCCTTCTTTTCTTACAGCGTTCTCACTCTCTCCTTGTTTTTACCCTTCCCTCTCCTTCCTATCCTTCCCCTTCCTTCACTTCTCCCTTCCTTCCTTTCCTTCGCTTTTGTCCTTCTTCACTACTGTTTCCATATATTATTGTCTTTCGCAAACACATTTCATAATTTCCTTCTATTAATTTTCCTCTTCGCTCTCCTCCAAATCCCTACCTACATCTACCTCCTCATCACCACCACCACCTCCATCCCACACCCTTTGTCCCTACCTGCCATTCTGTGCACTCAAACAAATATACTTTTCCTATAGCTTCGGGCGGAAACACATTGTCACGGCTGGTCACCGCCATCCATTTCGATTAGGGCGTCTTGAGGCGGCCTGACGCAATCCCGGCGACAATCTGATGTGTCCTTGGTGTTTCGCTGGAGGGCATGGCAAGTCCACCCCCGTGTATAGAAAATGGGAACAGGCTACAGGAAGGGGGAGACTGTGTTATCCTGGCCTGAGGGGCGGGTTAGCGGCGGCGTGGCGGGATGAAATAACGGGGCATGGTAACCAGAGGGAAGGGCGGGAGTGGTTTTTGCGGCTGACTTACATCCTCTATTGCCGCGGGGTTCTTCGGGGAGAGTGTGGGAGGCCGACTCGAGACACTGACATCCCTTAATAAGCCCAGGAAAGAGTGATTTTGATTATTTTGAAGGCTTTTGTTGTGCATTTGGGACTGCTAGTGTGGCGGATTGTTCATTTAAAAACTCTTATGGTTGGGGATTGATGTGGGAAGCTAAAAATCGTTGTTGAATGTAAAGGAAAGGAAGGAAGGGTGAGTATTATTAAACGATATGCGAGATAGAGAGATGGGAGTGATTTAGAGAGACGTGAAAGAAGGCAAGTGAAAGAGGGAAGGAAGAGAAAAGGAGAAAAAAGAAAGATGAGAAAAGCTAAAAATCGTTGTTGAATGTAAAGGAAAGGAAGGAAGGGTGAGTATTATTAAACGATATGCGAGATAGAGAGATGGGAGTGATTTAGAGAGACGTGAAAGAGTAATGATGTCTGGAGAGAGGTCGGAAGGTGAATGAGTGGAATTTGGCCATCTTTAATAGGTGGAAGCAGTAATAGGGGTGGTAAGGGGGCGAGGGAGAGGTGGAATCAAGGCTGAGTGGAGATATATATAATGGATGTGGAGGCAAGGTACATATGAAGGTAGGAGGAGAGGAGAGAAGTGATAATGAGTTGGTGGATGGAGTGGAATTAGGAGACGTGGTGGAAGAAGGGTGGAAAGGGCAAGCGTAGTAAGGGGGATTGTGGTGATGGTGGTAGTAGTGGTGGTGGTGATGGTGGTGGAGGTTACGGTACTAAAAAAAAAAGATCATTTCAAAGGAAGTTATAGGTCCGGTTTTTGGTCAGTGGACGGAAAAACGAGTGAAATAAAAGGAAATAAACAACTTTGAGAGAGAGAGAGAGAGAGAGAGAGAGAGAGAGAGAGAGAGTGACAGGTAGTGAAGGAGGGAGAGAGAGGAGAGAGAGATTCTTATGTGTTCTAGTGACGGGTAAAGAGTTTAGAGTGACAGGTAGAAGGAGGAGGGAGGGGGCAGGCCGGATATGTGTGGATGCTGTTGATGATAATGATGATGATGATGAGTAATGGAGAGATGGAATGATAAGCTTGATGGGGTGAGAGAGCTGAGGGGGGTGTGGTGAGATCAGTAGGCTCGTGATAGGGTGAAGAAGCTTAAAGAGTTGTGGGGGTGGAGGGGGTGGAGGGGGAGATGAAGAAAGGTGGAATGAGTGATAATGACGATAGGAAAGGGGGAGAGGGGGTGAGAAGGAGGAAATGGGGGTGGAGGGGGAGGACTGTGAGGAAAAAAAAGTCGGGGGAAAGAAAGACGAGGAGAGAAGAGGAGGAGGAGTAGAAGTGGTCAGTGTCTAATGTGAAGGAGGGAAGGAGGGAGGAGATAAAGGGAAAAAAGAGGGGGAGAGAGTGGAGGGAGGGAGAAACACAGAAACACGGAAACATGGAAAGACAGGCAAGGAGAAGTCTATCGGCTCGTCACTAGGTTGCCCGCTCTAGGGAGATGATGTGCTTGACGGTTACTTCATGCCTGCAGACGAGACCAAAGCACTTCGGCGCGTATGTTCGGTTTACTCAGTGGAGGAAGGAGAACATGGACAGAGAAGGAGAGGGAGGAGGGAGTGATGGAGAGAGAGAGGTGGAGGAAGACAGGTGAGAATAGGGAAGAATATGAGGAATGGAGAGAAGGAGGGAGGGAGAGAAAAAAAAATACGGAAATGGTTGGCTGGAGACTTGGAGAGAGAAAATAAATAGTCTTGGAGATAGGCAAGGTGATGAGGGAATGAGGGAGGAGAAAAGGGAGAATGAGGGAGGAAAGAAAGTGAGAGAAGGGAAGAAAATAAGGAAGGGATAGGGAGAGAAAGAGAGAAGGACGAAGATGGATGGAGAGGAAAAAAATAAGTAGTCAGGGAGATAAACAAGATGAAAGGGTGAGTGAGGGATGAAAGGAAAAGGGAAGGAGTGAGGGAGGAAAAGGGGGTCTGAGGGAGAGGGAAAAGGGGGGAGGGGGGCAGGGAGGCGGTCATGCGCTACTCGATCCCTGAACTTTAGACAGGAAAGGAACAAAAAACGCAAGTCGTGTCATTATTGTCGGGAGTGATCACGCGAGAGGCGAGACCCGCGCGCCGCAGCGGGTCAGCCGGGGCCCAAGGCTGACCGTGCTGCCGCTGATGTTACTGTTGTTGTTGGTGATGGTGGTGGTTGTGGTGGTGGGGGGTGAGGATGAATGGGATGGTGTTGTTGCTTTCTTCCTTGTTTTCATTTCCCTTGTCTTTCCTCCTCCTCCTCCTCCTGTTGTTGTTGTTGTTGTTGTTGTTGGTGGTGGTGGTGGTGGTACAAATATCCGTTGTTGCTTTCTTCCTTTTTTCACTTAAATTGCTTCTTCTCTTCCTCTTCATCTACATTTTTTTTCTTTATTCCTTTTCACTTAACTTGATCCCCCTTTTTCTCTTCTTCCTCCTCCTCCGACTCCTTCCCCTCCTCTCCTCATCCTCCTCCTCCTATTCCTTCTCCTCCTTCTCCTCTTCCTCCTCCTCCTATTCCTTCTCCCCCTCTCCTCTTCCTCCTCCTCCTGTTCCTTCTCCCTCTCTCCTCTTCCTCCTCCTACTACTCCTTCTGCCCCTCTTCCTCCTCCTCCTCCTCGTCCTCTTCCTCCTCCTAATTCCACACTCCAATAATCATACCTTTTTTTTTTTTACCCTCCGAGTGTAATTTGCTACCTGGGCACGTTCCCTCATTACCTGTACCTGCCATTACCGTGACGATGTAATACTCGGACCGCGCAGGTGTCATGTAGCTTCGTCATCTGTTATTGTTGTTGTTTTTGCATCACAGCGCCGAATAACGTTTTGCGGGCTGCCCTTTTGAATTGTAAATGAGCGCCAGTATAATTAATCTATTCATGGATTATTTCTCGGCTCTCTATACATCATGATATTGAATGCATCGTGGGAAAAAAAGTTCGTTAGTGCGCTGAAGAAAAATAATAATAATAATAAATAAAATAGATAAGTTACTTGAATTATTAGCTTCACGCGATGCTTTCTGTTTCCATCATCACCTTAATAACAATGTAATATTAATCCGTCTATTCCTTTGACACAATTACTGCAACCTTTTAGCACTTTTGCGTTATTAATCAGCGTCTATCAATCATTTATTCATCGATTATTCCTTATTCCCTCCTAATGAAATGTAGGACCGACCATCAGGCCCAACCGGGAAGAGACCTACAGGCGCAATAGGCCGCGACGTAAAAAAAAAAACAAAAAAAAATCTTCGTTAATAGGAAACCAACACGCTCGCCTCGGTAGCGCCACCTCGCAACACCCACTGGCACAAACACGTCCACATTTCCACACACACACACACACAAACACACACACACACACACACGTCAGGAGCTCCATAACCTTTAGTGGACTTGGAACTCAGCTGGCTCGTGTTTCCTCCGCTTTGTCAAGTCGTGGAGGCGTAAACGTGTGTGTGTGTGTGTGTGTGTGTGTGTGTGCATCCCCAGAGTCAGTTTACTTCGTCCAGGTTCCAGCCGCAAGCGTTCGCAGAGGTAAACCCGTTCTGATGCAGGGAGGGGCGTTGTTTTTTTCTCCTCTCCCCTGCCTTGTTAATACCTTATGAATCATGCCTGCCTCCAGAAAGGGATTTTACCTCCCGCTAAGGCCGTTAGGTCGTGGCACGCGTCCCGAAGATAATTTTGGAGTCCGTGTTCGCCTGAGGGATGGACGCACGGACACACATACACACAAATAACTCTCAATAGGCTGCGCGGAGCTTCCCAACAGCCCCCCAGCCAGCCAGTCAGCCAGTCAACACAACCACTCACTCTCACTATCGTTTCGCAAGGCCGTAGTCGTCTGGGTGCGGCCGGAGAGCTCTTGGGAAACTGACTCACAACTCCAGGTCAGATAGGACAAGTTTCCCCTTCCATGGCATGCGAGACGATCATATGACGCCCGCCACCCTATACTGTCCGTCCCCTCCCATCATCTCTCCTCCCTCCCTTCCTGTTGCGTCCTCTCCTGCAAGCTGTTACCCGCGTCCTCTGGCTATCCATCCTCACCCTCGCTGTCTCCTGCCTTCCCTTCGTTCCCTGTCTCATCCCTCTAGTCCTTCTCCTCCTTCACTCTTCTACCATTCCCTCTTGATTTCTACCTTCCTCTTACCTCCTCCCCTCCTGGTCCTTTCCACTTTCCACCACGTATCCCTTCCACCGCTTCCCTCTACCACGCCCATCTCTTCCACTCCTTTCCTTCTGACCTTCTTACCCTGAATGTTTGCTCACGCGCGATGCTTTTCCTACGCGCCTGTCCAGTGCCTCACCTTGTCGGCCCTGAACTCACCCACCTACCACCACCCCCATCCACACCTAGGCCCCCTCCTCCTCCCTCGTGTTCTCGTGCTGGTGACCACTTGGAAAGGATCAGCGCAGCGAGGGTGATCAGCGGAACGAAGAGGGATTTGATTTAACGAGATTAGAAACGTAGGAAGGGGAAAGAGGATGAGGAGGAAGAGAGGAAGTGAGGAAATCAGTAGGAATTAGAAGTAGGATTAGAAACGAAAGAGAGGGACGAGGAAGAGGGGGTGGTAAATGTGGAGATAAGAAGATAAGGAATTGCATAAAAGGATCAGAAACGAAAAAGAGGAAGAGGAAGAGGAAGTGAGAAATGTGATGTGAGACGAAAATAAGTAGAAATTGTTTAAAGAAGTATAATCGACAGAGAAAGAAGAGGAAGAATGAGAAATGAGAAAAATAAATAAATACGAATTGCTGAAAAAAAAGATAGATACAAAAGAGAAGGAGGAAACGAAAACTAAAAGACGAGAGAGCAAGCAAAGTAGAAATTGATTTAAAATGAACTTGAAGCGAAAAATAAAGGGAGGAAGAGAGTAGGAAAGGAAAGGGAAATTAGTAGCAAGTCAACAACAAAACAAACAGGTTATTCAAATACAGGGCAGTTAATATATGTCCGACTCGTAAAGAAAACAGAGGAAGACGAAGAACCTCATAAATAAGACTATAAGTATAGCCTCTGGAACTACCACCACCATCACCACCACCACCACCACCACCACCGCCACCACGCCCTTCGCTTCCCCCAAACACTTCCTAATGCTCTAGTGTGTGTGTGTGTGCGTGTGTGTGTGCGCCCGTGTACCAGGAAGGCGGCCATAAGCTGAGTGTGTGTGTGTGTGTGTGTGTGTGTGTGTGTGTGTGTGTGTGTGTGTGTGTGTGGAGTCTGCTGAACGATCCCTCCCTAAGGACTTAATACCTCAACTAAATACTGACGGAGTGAATAGAAAACGGGAGGTGGGGAGAGGGGACGAAAACCTGCAGTGATGAGAGAAGGAGGAGGAGGAGGAGGAGAAGGAGAAGGAGGAACAGAAAGAGCAAGGAAGGCAGCAAATGATAGAGAAATTGAGGGATTGCTAGGGAATAAGAGAGATTAGAAAAAAAGAGAAATAGGAGTAAGGAACGAAATTTTGGAAAGGCAATTCGTAGGGGAAGGAAAAAAGAACACAGAGGCAGAGAAAAAGGAGAAAGGAAGGAAAGAGGAAGAAAGCAAAAAAAAGTAAGAATGAAGAAGCCCAGAGAAGAAGAGGGAGAGAGAGCAAAGAACGAGTGAAAAGAGAGAACAAAAGCGAAGAGGGAGAGAGAAAGGAAGGAAACAGGAGGAAAGTGAAAGACAGGTAGAGTGAAGAAGAAGAACAGAGAGGAAGAGGGAGAGAGAAAGGAAGGAAACAGGAGGAAAGTGAAAGACAGGTAGAGTGAAGAAGAAGAACAGAGAGGAAGAGGGAGAGAGAGAAACGAAAGAGAAGGAAAAGGAAAAAAACTGACAGAATGAAAAAGGAAAGCAGAAACGAGGAGGGAGAGAGAAAGGAGGGAAAGAGGAGGAAAGGATAAAACTGATGTAAAAGAGAGGAAGAGGGAAGAGAGAGAGGAAAGAGGAGGAGAGAGAAGGACTGATAGAGTGAAGTATCAAAGAAGGGAGAGAAGAAGGGAGGGAGAGGAAGAGAGGGAGAGAGAGAGGGAGGGGGGAAGGTACAGGTGTGTCCTCTTACTCAACCATGCCCCGCCCTTCTCTCCCTCCCTCCACCTCCTTCTCTCCCTCCCTCCACCTCCTTCTCTCCCTCCCTCCCTCCCTGCCAAGCGCCGGAGGGGAGGTCGCCCGGTGCTGGGAATTTTGTGGCAACTCTCCCTTTCTTCTGCATCCATGTGATCGTAATGTGTGTGTGTGTGTGTGTGTGTGTGTGTGTGTGTGTGTGTGTGTGTGTGTGTGTGTGGTGCATAATTTAGTTTAGGTTTATTGCTTTGTCTTTCTTTCTTTCTTTCTTTCTTTCCTTCTCTCTCTCTCTCTCTCTCTCTCTCTCTCTCTCTCTCTCTCTCACGCTCACGATAACTCGACCCGTATATGAAAATAGACTTGTATAACGTGACATCATACCCACCACCACCGTTATCACCACCACCACCACCACCACCACCACCGCCGCCGCCCATCATCACGGCCGTTTCAACCTGTTATACTTCCGCCACTGTCTCACATTTCCCATCCTCATCACCATCCTCATCACCATAACCACCACTTTCACTACTACTGTCACCACCACCATCACCATCTTCACGGCAAGAGACGCATAACATACCTATCATTATTACCCTCATTACTCTCTCCATCCTCATTACTCTCTCCATTAACATCACAAGAATCATAATCGTCACCATTTTCATCGTTACCACCATCACCACCGTCACCACCACCATGAGCCAGCCAGTCGTCATCTTCCTCGTCACCGCCATCACAACCCCCCTCAACACCATCGCCATCATCAGCCAACCTATTAACTCCACTAACTAATTAGGGCTAATCTCAGGTTAATTAAGTTTGCACGTTGACCTGCGCCGCCCCCGTTAATTAATTTGCCGCCGGCTTCACCTGGCTCAGACTTTACGACCTGGTGCCTCAAGGGTCTACTAACTTGGATGGCGCTGTTGTTGTCTGTTTTCGTGATTCACTAGGGTATTGGCGATCTAATAATGATGTTTGTGACTCAAAAGGGTGGTGACTTGGTATGGTTTTGGTGACTGAAGTTGTTGGTGAGTTGGGATGGTTTGGGTGACAGAAGGTTGATGACTTGATATGCTTTTGGTGATTAAAGGTTTTGGTTACTGAAGATGTTTGTTTGTGATTGATGTTGCTGGTGATTGGTGATATTGGTGACGGAGGGTGTTGGTGAGCTTCAGTTTTGGTGCTGGTAATCAGGGTGTTGGTGATCTATAAGGGTGTATGTGACGTATGGGGTGACTTGGATGGTGACTTGAATGGTGACTTGAATGGTGAAGAAATTTGAATTGAGGTGAGGCTGGGTTGGGAGACTGATTATTTCGGTTATTCTTCTTTCATCATCATCATCATCATCATCATAATCGGTGTATATAACGTACGGTATTATAATTTCTTAGGGAGTGGAGACATCATAAGTGAAGCTACGGATCCTTGGGCGTATGCTTACCATTAATTGATAACTATTCCAAATGTTGTTGTTGTTGTTGTTGTTGTTTAAGCTGTTGTAGTTGTTGTTGTTGTTGTTTAAGTTGTTGTTTAAGTTGTTTAAGACGTTGTTGTTGTTGTTGTTGTTGTTGTTGTTGTTGTTGTTGTTGTCATTGCTGGTGTTATTATCAGTTATTACCAACGGCGGAACTGAAGTCGAGCCAGCTGTATATTGACACCACTTTGACTAATTATGGCGATGGTGTGCTCCAGCGAGACGAGACGAGACGAGACACACTCAGGCCGCAGGTAATCAGTTCCGCCATTAGTTGCCAGGAAACTCGACCTCACCGTAGCTTATTACATGTTCCCTCGGTGGTGATATACGCTAGACTTCGTTAATAACCTCAGTGTGTTTGATTCAAGTATTTAATTATAGCTATAACGACGTGAGGGTTAAGTAAGTCAGCGAACTCATGTGGCGGAGATGAGCACAGGGGCAACGCGCAGCTAAGGAGCCCCTAAGTGAGGATGGTTTTGGTGATTGAAGTTAATGTTTGGTGACTGAAGTTGTTGATGACGGTGGGTGTTGCCTTGTGACGGTGGGTGGTGGTGATCTTGGGTTTTGGTGCTGGTGACTTATTAGGGCTCGCAAATGGTGACATGTAAAAATACTCACGTCGGTCCAACACTGAGGACATTTTTGGACCTACTTTATGACTTTTTCTTAGCGTTGGTGACAGTGGAAGTAATTACGAGGAAACAATGACAATAACCTAACCTAAGGCGAGGAACAGCATTATATAGTCTGCGGAAAATGTCTCTGATTTGTTCATCCTTATAAACTTCACTGATACCCTTACGGATTTTATTTACGTATATACTTTACACCAATATATTATAGACTTTATTAACTCTTATTGTTTATTAACTTATATATACTTATATATATACTTATACTTCACTCGCGTTCTGGCGCATGTGCTTCGAGAATCAATGCATAAATCTTTCCTGAAATAGTTTAATCTTGTTATGATGCAGATTATCTCTAAGCACTTAAATGAATCTTACCGGGAAGCGCACAAAGATGAATGAGGAGAGAAAAACCGTGGATGAACTGAAGAGACGGGGAAGCGAGCGTCTTGAATTAGAAAACAGACAAAGGTTGAGGATATTAACCCGGTGGCTGCGGGGGTCATGTTTCTTAATTAAAGGCCCCGCTAAGCGAATTAATGAGAAAAAATCATCACTCACACACACCATTTCATAATATATATCAACGCATTTGTGATCAGTTTATGCATCATCTATTTTGGGGGGGTCTTTATTATGACAAAAATTTGGCCCGTCGCTGCTACACGGTAAAGCCACAAATTTGGCCGTCGCTACTACACGGTAAAGCCACAAATTTGGCCCGTCGCTGCTACACGGTAAAGCCACAAATTTGGCCCGTCGCTACTACACGGTAAAGCCACAAATTTGGCCCGTCGCTGCTACACGGTAAAGCCACAAATTTGGCCCGTCGCTGCTACACGGTAAAGCCACAAATTTGGCCCGTCGCTGCTACACGGTAAAGCCACAAATTTGGCCCGTCGCTGCTACACGGTAAAGCCACAAATTTGGCCCGTCGCTGTTACCGGGTTAATGACGATTGCGAATAGGAAATGCACTTAGGCAGGGTAACAGGCGGGCTTTTTTCATTATTATAATTTTTTTTTGCCCTTGAGCTGTTTCCTTTGCTGTAAAAAAAAATGTCACCGATAAACATCACTCCCTGGCTAGATCGTCAACAGTACTAACTATGGCTGTCTGTCTGTATATCTCAACCCCTTGGAACCAGTAATAAAAAGCACCACAACCCCAAGACACAAAGGGAGTGGGTGTCGAGGTGTTGAGTGACTGTCGCAATGTCAACTATAAACTTCACCTCCTTACCAAAGCTTATCAACGGTACTAGCTATGGCTGTCTGTCTGTATATCGGAGCCAGCAATGAGAAGGCACCGCACCCCAAGACACAAAGGGAGTGGGTGTCGAGGTGTTGAGTGACTGTCGCAATGTCAACTAAAAACTTCACCTCCTTACCAGAGCTTATCAACGGTACTAGCTATGGCTGTCTGCATGTATATCGGAGCCAGCAATGAGAAGGCACCGCACCCCAAGACACAAAGGGAGTGGGTGTCGAGGTGTTGGGTGGGTGACAGAGAAAGCATCAACAGTCCCGGCTAATCTGTTGTCTTCGTCGGCGTCTCCAGGGAAGGTCGCGGCCTTTGTCATACAGGCCCTTGATGGCGTCTCTAACAGGGGTGATGGCTGTAGGTGTTAGGGCGAGCGGGAGCGAAAGCGAGAGCCACTGAGAGCCACACTGAAGGCGGACAATAGG
>NC_066574.1:6092514-6097514 GCF_024679095.1 Eriocheir sinensis | reverse complement strand
AAGAAGATGAATAGAAAGAAAAAGATGAAGAGGAAGATGAGGATGATGACGAACAAGAAAAAAGAAGAGAAGGAGAAGGAAAAAAGAAGAAGGAAAAATACAAGAACAAGAAGAACAAGAACAAGAGCAAGGAAATGAACGAGAGGACATTACATAATCCCAAAGTTGTCATCTCCTTCCTTCTCTCCCCTCCAATATCCCCACCATTACCACCACCATCCCGGCTCCATCTCCGCGGCCTTGCACTCGAGTTTGTGGACTTAATATTCCTGTTTTCCTGTCCAGAAATTTCGTTTTGCCTTTCAAAGGACGAATGGGCGGCACCCGGACAGGAATAGGTGCTGAATATTGAGACAGCAGGAGATAAAGACAATGACGAAAGAGGAGAGAAGGGAAGGGAAGGGAAGAAAAGGGAAGAGAAGAGAATGGAAAGGAAAGGAATGGAATGGAATGGAAGGGAAAGGAAAGGAAGGGAAGGAAAGAGAGGAGAAGGGAGGAGAAGAGAACAGAGAAGAGAGAAGAGAATGGAAAAGAGAAGGAAAAGGGAAGAAAAAGAAAAGAAGAGAAGGGAAGAAAAGAGGAAGGAAAGGAAAGGACGGGGAACGAAGGAAGAGAAGTGAAGGGAAGACAAGAGAAAGGAAGGGAAGGAAAAAGGAGAGAAGGAGAACAAAGGAAAGGAAAAGAAAGTGAAGTGAAGTGAAGTGAAGGAAAAAGAAGGGAAAAAAGAAAAGAAGAAAAGACAAACAGCGAAACAAATCCTCGGTCACCAGACATGAAGGTGTGTAGAAAAAGCAGTGATTCTACTCATTCAGTTAATAATTCCCTTCTGATGTCAAGTCCCATTCTCTTTAAAGTTCTCTAATTAGCGCTCAACCACCGACAGTCTTTGGTACACATTGTTTTCCCCTTCTCCTTTGGTTGGCTGGTTCGCTTCGGGTATTGTACAGGTTTTTGTTTTCCTTTTTTTGTCTTTTGTCTTTTGTCTTATTAGGAAAGCGTGATTTTAAATTTTACCTCGACAATATTTCACTTGTTTTCTTTTTTTACTTTATTTTCTTTGTTTAAAAAAAATGTTATCGGTTTGTTTTGCGCGTTCGTTATCGTTTTTTTTTTTGTATTGTTTTTTTTTGTTGATTTTTGTTGTTTTTTGTTTTTATTTTCCTTAGCTAAAAATATATTCTCGGTTTGTTTTGTGCGAACGTTATCGATTTTTATTTTAGGTGTATTTTTTTTGTGTTGATTTCTGTAGTTTTTTCTCCTTTAGTTAAAATAATATTGTCCGTTTGCGTTGTGCGTCCATTCCGTTTTTTTATATTTTTTTTTAGTGTTCTGTGATGCTTATTTTGCTCGACTTTTATAGTTTTTCTTTCTTTTCTTCGTGTATTTTTTTCGTCCGTCACAACGAGTCTAGTCTAATGCATGCAAGGAATGTAAAGGAAGGTGAGGGGGGTCAGGGGCACACACACACACACACACACACACACACACACACACACACACACACACACACACACACACACGCAAAAAGCACACACAAAAAGTTGGCTGGGGAGGGGGAAGGGAAGGGCAAGGAAGGGATGGGAAAGGAAGAGAAGGGAAAGGAAGAGAAGCGAAGGGAAGGGAAAGGAAGAGAAGGAACGGGAAAGGAAAGGAAGGGATGGGAAAGAAAGAGAAGGGAAAGGAAGAGAAGCGAAGGGAAGGGAAAGGAAGAGAAGCGAAGGGAAGGGAAAGGAAGAGAAGCGAAGGGAAGGGAAAGGAAGAGAAGCGAAGGGAAGGGAAAGGAAGAGAAGGAACGGGAAAGGAAAGGAAGGGATGGGAAAGGAAGAGAAGGGAAAGGAAGAGAAGCGAAGGGAAGGGAAAGGAAGAGAAGCGAAGGGAAGGGAAAGGAAGAGAAGCGAAGGGAAGGGAAAGGAAGAGAAGGAACGGGAAGGGAAGGAAAGGGAAGACAAGAAATAAAAAAAAGATAAAAATGATATAATTTAAACCAAGAAAAAAAAGAGAGAAAAAAACAGACACACACACACACACATACACGCACACGCACATAGAAACTCGGCTAGCATTGTTTTTTTTCTTTTTTCTTTTTTTTCTTTTCCTATTTCTCTCCATCTCTATCTTGGCCGGAGGGAGTCAAGCGTGATGACCAGCGGCCTTGAGGTTGACCACTGCCCCCCCTCTTCCCCCTCCCCCTTCCCCTCCCCCTTCCCCTTCACTGCTCTCTTTAGCCTCCACCGACTCCCCTGCTGACCCCTCCCTGCCCTTCCTTCCCACACATTGCCCTTCCTTTCCACGGCCCTTCACCATGACTATAGTACCCATTTCTACATGTCATCACCTCCACCACCATCACCACCAATCCATTTCCCTCTATCTATCTATCTATCTATCTATCTATCTGTCTATCTATCTATATCTATCTGTCTCTTTTCTTTTTTACAGCAGATGAGTCAGTTGAAGGGCATAAAAAAAGGAAACAATTGTGAAAAAAAGACCGCTACTCTCTGCTCCTAAAAAGAGTTAGAGGAGTGGTCTGTCTGTATCTATCTCCTCCTCCTCCTCCTCCTCCTCCTCCTCCTCCACACTACCTTGACATTTAGGAGTCCAGCCTTCCCGCTACCACGCCCCGTTCTCTGATAAGGGTGGTAGTGGTGGTGGTGGTAGGGGTGGTGGTGATGATGGTGGTGGTGGTGTTGGGTATCTCCTCTCCCCCTCTACCCTCTCTTCGCCCTTTTCCCCCGTCCCCATCCTCCGTCCCTTCCTCTCCCTCCTTCCCTTCCCTACGCCCTTCATCTCAACTCCTGTACTTAACCCTGTATGGACATTAGGGCCGTGTGTGTGTGTGTGTGTGTGTGTGTGTGTGTGTGTGTGTGTGTGTGTGTGTGTGTGTGTGTGTGTGTGTGTGGTCCCTCAACTTGAAATTACATTGTTTCATGAAATTATTATCTTGTACGTTTTTTTGTGTCTGTCTCTCTCTCCTCAGCGTTCCGTACCCACGAGGCATAACTTCGGAGGGCGTGTCTGTCTGTGTTTGCGTGGATCTGATGCGTGGAGTATAAGGACGCTAAATGGATCAAGGGTAAAGGGATCGGAACGCCTTCTCAGCTACTTTTTTCTCCTTACTCTCATTGCCAGACTGCTTTTATAAGGGACGAGGTTGGGAGTGTATAAGAAGTGGGATTGTAACTTTATGTTGTCTATACTTCTATGACCATCGAGTTCACTTTCTACGCATGATTTTGGTGGATATATAATGTAGTTTCTCTTTCTGTATCTCTTTCTTTTTCTCTGTCTATCTGTCTATCTATCTATATCTATTTTTCTGTCTGTCTCGTTAATTTCTTATATATCAGCTTCCCTTCTTTCATCTCCCTTCCCCTCCCCTCCCTCCCCTCCCTTCCCCTTCCCTCCCTTCCCCTCCCTCCTTCCACCCTTCCCTCCTTCCCCCCTTCCCTTCAGCTTTTATCACGTGCCAATCTTAGTTTCACGAGACAATTGGACACGTTTGACCTTCCATTCTTACGCCCACCTCCTTCTCCCTTCCCCTGTTTTATAAGATTTTCCCCTCCTATCGCCTTGTCTATTAAGCCCTCCCCTCTTTATGTGGACGACAAGGGAGGGGAAATAAATCAAAGAGAGAGAGAGAGGGAGCGAGAGAAAGGGAAAGAAGGTCAGTTAATTAGTAAAGGTCACGCCAGGTAGGTTATTGAAGGTGATGGTTTGCGTGAGATGGATGGTATGGCGTGGGAGGAGGAGGAAGAGAAGGAGGAGGAGGAGGAGGAGAGCGTGTGGAGGGACGGTGGATGTGGATTAATGTTCGTACGTGTGTGTAGGAGAGGGAGTGATGAATGGAAGCTTCTTTGTGGTCGTGGTTATGAGGGCGGTGGTGAATGGTGAATTGAAGCTTGGTGGCGTTGGTGGTGATATTGGTGGTAATGGTGACTAGTAGAGAAAGATGGTCGTGATGGTGACTGGTGACATAGTTTTATATTTTGAAGTTTTTAATGGAAGTGGTAGGGGAGTGTACTGGAGTGGGTGGTAGGGGTGAAAGAGGAAGGTTAGGGTGATTAACGGACTGGTAATACTTGTGAAGCTTTGGGTATTAGGTAATGGAGTGTGGGGGGGTTGTGGTTATAGTAATGGTGATTGAGTGGCGGTGAAGGGAAGGAAGGTGACTAATGATGAGGTGGTGGTGAACTTAGTGGCAATGGTTCTAGAGGAATTTTGGTGAAAGTGATGGTGAAGAAATGGTGCAGATTCTCAAGACTGTCTGGTGAGCTGCTGGTTGAATATCCCTCTTCCTTCTCTTCCTCTTCCCCGATACCACCTCAGAGCCTGGTGGTGGTGAACTTAGTGGCAGTGGTTCTAGAGGAATTTTTGTGATAGTGATGGTGATTAGGATGGTGGCGATGGTGAAGAGATGGTGCAGATTCTCAAAACTGTCTGGTGAGCTGCTGGTCGAATATCCCTCTTCCTTCTCTTCCTCTTCCCCAACACCACCGCTGAGCCGAAGAACAGAGATTAAGTCCCCCCTCCCTCCTCCTCCTCCTCCCCCTCCTGCCGCCTCTCTCTCTCCATCTCGTGACGCGCTTTATAGAATTCCCTTACTCCTGATAGCATTTCTGAGCTTATATGAACGATAGAGAAACGCAGGAGTGACGTATATATGCAGAAAATATGATGGTAGAAGAAGTAGTAGTAGTAGTAGTAGTAGTGGTAGTAGTAGTAGTAACAATGAATGATAAAAGTAATACTAAAAAAATATAGCAGTAACAGAGAGAGAGAGAGAGAGAGAGAGAGAGAGAGAGAGCGCAACACGTACTGCATTCTCACCTCAATTAATACAATGAACGCAACACTCAGAGCCGTAAATGGGCGTGTCACGTGACTGCCTGGAGGGGAAAAAACGTAAAGCCACGGGTCGGGGCAAGAACGGGAGAGTGACGTAAGGCAGAACGGAAAGGTGGAGTGTAAAATGTCACCCTTACCGCTTTGATTTGTTT